>NC_092039.1:51231866-51535212 GCF_003086295.3 Arachis hypogaea | reverse complement strand
TCTTCCCTTTGTGCCTGTGGGTTGCCTCCTTCGTTGTAGAAGATGACTCTGGGCGACCCTTCATCTATTTCGATAGGAATCATTGCTTCCATCCCGTAGGCTAGTCGGAATGGGGATTCTCCCGTTGTAGAGTGCGGGGTTGTCCGATATGCCCATAGTACCTAGGGAGTTCTTCGGCCCATGCCCCTTTGGCCTCTTGGAGTCTTCGTTTTAACCCGGCCAAGATGATTTTATTTGCAGCCTCTGCTTGTCCATTGGCTTGTGGGTGCTCGACCGATGTGAATTGCTGTTTGATTTTTAGTTCGGCCACCAAGTTCTGAAAACTTGTGTCCGTGAACTGTGTTCCATTGTCTGTTGTGATGGAGTAGGGGACTCCGAACCTCGTGACAATGTTTTTGTATAGGAATCTACGGCTTTTCTGAGCCGTAATAGTGGCTAAGGGTTCAGCTTCGATCCACTTTGTGAAGTAGTCGACCCCTACTATGAGGTATTTGACTTGCCCCGGTCCTTGTGGAAACGGGCCGAGTAGGTCGCGTCCCCATTTTGCGAAGGCCATGGGCAGTGATGCTGATGAGGTCTTCGGCGTGCTTGTGAAAATTGGCGTGTTTTTGGCAGGGGGGCATATTTTCACAAACTCCGTTGCGTCTCTTTGCAAGGTCGGCCAGTAGAACCCGGCTCTGACTACTTTTTTGGATAGTGCCCGAGCTCCGAGATGGTTCCCACACATGTCTTCGTGGACTTCTTCGAGGACGCTTTTTGTTTCTGAGGTCGGAACGCATCTAAGGAGGGGATTTGAGAATCCTCTTCTGTATAATACGTTGTGAATTAATGTATAATTCTGGGCGTCCTTTGTAAGCCTTTTAGCTTCTTTTCTTTCGGCGGGGAGAGTTCCCGGCTTCAGGTAGTTGAGTATGGGGGTCATCCATCCTTGTTGTTGGTTGGATATATTTAGTATTTCTTCCTCTCTTAATACGGAGGGAGATTGTAAGGTTTCTTGTAGGAGACTTCTGTTGTTGCCTCCAGGCTTGGTGCTAGCAAGCTTTGAGAGGGCGTCTGCCCGGCATTTTGCTCCCGAGATATGTGCTGGATTTGTATTTCTGGGAAGTGGCGTAACTGTGCCTGTGTTTGGTCCAGGTATTTTTTCATAGTTGGGTCTTTGGCCTGGTAACTTCCATTTACTTGTGATGTGATGACCTGGGAGTCGCTGAAGATTGTGATTCTCTGGGCTCCGACCTCTTCGGCTAGCTTTAGTCCTGCTAGTAGGGCCTCGTATTCGGCCTGGTTGTTCGAAGCCTGGAACTCGAACTTTAGGGATAGTTCTATCCACGTTCCTTGGTCGCTTTCAAGTATAACCCCGGCTCCGCTTCCTGTTTTGTTTGAGGACCCGTCGACATACAGGTTCCATGAGAGTGGGGTTCCAGGGGTCTCAGTGTATTCTGCGATGAAGTCGGCTAGATACTGGGATTTTATGGCAGTCCGAGCTTCATAGTGAAGGTCGAACTCGGACAGCTCCACCGCCCATTGTAGGATTCGTCCTGCCATGTCTGTTTTTTGCAGGATGTGTCTCATGGGTTGGTTTGTCCGGACTTTGATGGTGTGGGCCTGAAAGTAGGGACGGAGCCTCCGAGCTATGAACACTAGGGCGTAGGCGAATTTTTCTATTTTCTGATAGTTTAACTCGGCCCTTGTAGTGCTTTGCTTACAAATTATATGGGGTGTTGTCCTTGGTCATTTTCTCGTATTAATGCTGAAGCGACTGCTCGATGTCCGACCGAGAGGTATAGTACGAGCTCTTCCCCTTTTAAAGGTCGGGTTAGGATTGGTGGCTGCCCGAGGAATTCCTTGAATTTTTGGAAGGCGTTTTCGCACTCCGGGGTCCACGCGAAGGGTTTCCCTTTCTTTAGGAGTGAGTAGAGAGGTAGTGATTTTATCGCTGATCCTGCCAAGAATCTTGATAGGGCGGCTAGCCTTCCATTCAGTTGTTGTACTTCTTTGACACACGCCGGGCTCTTCATATTGAGTATTGCTTGGCATTTATCCGGGTTTGCTTCGATGCCTCTTTGAGTCAGCATGAAGCCTAAGAACTTTCCGGCTTCTGCGGCGAAGGTGCACTTTGTCGGGTTAAGTCTCATGTTGTGTTTCCTGAGAGTGTCGAAGACACTGGTGAGGTCGGCCACCAAGTTTCTGTCTTCTCGTGTTTTTACCAGCATGTCGTCGACATACACCTCTAGCTGTAGTCCGATGTGCTCTGAGAACACTTTATTCATTAGCCTCTGGTAGGTTGCCCCTGCGTTCTTCAGCCCGAAGGGCATTACTACGTAGCAGTAGTTTGCCCTTGGGGTTATGAACGAGGTTTTTTCTTGGTCGGGTCCGTACATCGGGATTTGGTTGTATCCCGAGTATGCATCCATGAAGGAGAGATATCTGTAGCCTGAGGCTGCGTCGACTAAGGCGTCGATGTTTGGTAGTGGATATGGGTCTTTGGGGCAGGCTTTGTTGAGATCCGTGTAGTCGACGCACATCCTCCATTTTCCATTGGGCTTTTTTACCAGGACCACGTTTGCGAGCCATAGGGGGTATTTTACTTCCCTAATGAACCCTGCATCTAGTAGTGCTTGTACTTGTTCTTCTATTGCTTGCATGCGTTCGGGCCCGAGCTTCCTGCGTCGCTGTTGGACAGGTCGGGATCCCGGGTACACTGATAGCTTGTGGCACATTAGGTCGGGGCTTATGCCTGGCATGTCGGAGGCTTTCCAGGCGAAGAGGTCGGAATTCTCCCTTAAGAGGGTTATGAGTTCCTCCTTTAGGCCTGTTTCGAGGTTTGCTCCTATGTTTGTTATCTTTTCAGGTGTGTTCCCGATCTGGATTCTTTCGGTTTCTCCCTCTGGTTGTGGCCGAAGGTCTTCTCGGACTTGAACTCGCCCGAGTTCTATTGTGTTGATCTCCTTTCCCTTTAAGCTCAAGCTTTCGTTATAGCATCGCCGCGCCAGTTTTTGGTCGCCTTTTAGGGTAGCGATTCCTTTTGCGGTAGGGAACTTCATACAGAGGTGTGGGGTCGAGACTACAGCTGCTAGTCTGTTTAGGGTTGGTCGCCCAATGAGGGCGTTGTATGCTGAGGTAACGTCGACTATAATGTAGTCGATGCTTAATGTTTTAGATTGCTCGCCTCTTCCAAAGGTAGTGTGTAGCGATATGTATCCTAAGGGATGGATCGGGGTGTCCCCTAGTCCAAATAGGTCGGTGGGATAGGCCTTTAGCTCTTTTTCTTCAAGTCCGAGCTTGTCGAAGGCCGCTTTGAACAGGATATCTGCTGAGCTTCCCTGGTCAATCAGGGTTCGATGTAGGTTGGCGTTTGCTAGGATAATGGTGACCACCATTGGATCGTCGTGCCCGGGTATTATCCCTTGAGCATCTTCTCGGGTAAATGAGATGGTAGGCAACTCGGGCAGGGGACTGTCTTCTCGGACATGATAGACTTCTTTGAGGTGTCTTTTTCGCGAGGATCTGGATGTTCCTCCGCTTGCAAAACCTCCATTTATCATGTGCACGTGTCTTTCAGGGGTTCGTGGGGTTTGTTCGGCCCGATCCTCGTTATCTCCCCGCCTTCTTTTTCTGGTTTCTTCTCCTTTTTCTGCTATGTATCTGTCGAGTTTTCCTTCTCTGGCCAGCTTTTCTATAACGTTCTTTAGATCGTGGCAGTCATTAGTAGAATGACCGTAGAGCTTGTGATATTCGCAGTATTCGGACCGATCTCTCCCCGCTCTTTTATGTTTTAGCGGTCGAGGTGGTGGGATCTTTTCGGTGTGGCATACTTCTCTGTAGATGTCTACCAAGGAGACTCGGAGGGGGGTGTAACTGTGATATTTACGTGGCTTGTCCGAGTTGGTTTCTTCTTTCTTCCTCTGCTCCCGATCTCGATCTCGGAGGGGGTAGGTTGATTCCTTCCTAGAAGAGTCTCTTAACTGGGAGGTTTCCTCCATGTTGATATATTTTTCTGCTCGCTCCTGCACCTCGTATATGGAGGTCGGGTATCGCTTGGCTAGGGATTGGCTAAACGGTCCCTCCTTTAGGCCGTTTGCTAGTCCCATGATGGCTGCTTCAGTGGGCAGGTGTTGTATGTCCAGGCAGGCTCTGTTGAATCGCTCCATGTATTCTCGGAGAGTTTCTTGGTTACCCTGTTTGATCCCGAGTAGACTGGGGGCATGTTTGGCTTTGTCCTTTTGAATAGAGAACCTTGTTAGGAATTTTTTGGTTAAGTCTTCGAAGCTGGAGATTGATCCTGGTGGCAGGTTGTCAAACCACTTCATGGCCGACTTGGTGAGAGTGGTGGGGAAGGCTTTGCACCTAATCGCGTCGGAGGCGTCGACCAGGTACATTCTGCTTCTGAAGTTGCTGAGGTGGTGGCTTGGATCGGTGGTGCCGTCGTAGAGATCCATATCGGGCGGTTTGAAGTTTCGCGGTACTTTCTCCTTCATGATCTCTTGTGTGAAGGGATCATGATCGTTTTCGGGGGTGGTGCTGCGTTTCGTCCGGTCTTTCAGGTTGGCCTCTATTCTCCGCAATTTTTCTTCTAATTCTCTGCGCTTGCGAGCTTCCCTTCTCAGATATTGTTCAGTTTCTTTCTGCTTCTTTATGTCCTCTTCGAGTTGTTTTAGCCGGTTTTGCTGTGCCCGAACTGTTTCTAGAATTTCCGAGTTCTTTTCCTTCTCGGGATTTGGTGGATCTTTGTTTGGGAGTGATGTCTTTGGGCGATTCTGTTTGTTTCCTCCTGGAGTGCGTGGTGATAGAGGGCTGTCCGGTCGTTCGCCGGTGTCAACTTCCTCTTCTTGTTCTGATATAGCGTGGTTATTGTTGGGAGGGTCGTCCGCCATGGCGAAGGGATGACTTCCAGGTCCCCGGCAACGGCACCAATGTTCCGAGGGTTACCTGAAACGTGTAGCTCGGTCGTCTGGCAAGACCCGAGGTGAGGGTGCTGTGGCCCGAGCTTGATGTGCCGAGCGGCTGGTGGTTGTACCTGCAATGACACTCCGATGCTTAAGTTAGCATGGGTCCAAGCAGATATCGAGTAGAATTAGAGTATGAGTTATACCTGGGTGCTCCAGTGTATTTATAGTAGTTGGTCGTGATCCTCCCTGGATAAGATATTCTTATCTTATCTTATCTTTTGGGAGCTTTATCCCTATCTTTGTGGAACCGCCTTTCTTTAGGCCTTTTCGGCCTTTAGGTTTTGGGCTTCGTTCCTTCTGATGGGCCTTCTTAGCTTATTTGTCCGAGGTCCGACCTCAGGCGTGGGCCTTGGGACGAGGTCGGACCTTTCTATGGACTTCCGAGTTGGGGGAGCTCGGTCAGGGTATGAACAGTGCCCCTGCCCGAGTTCGTCCTTTGAGAGGTCGAGCTCGGGCATAGTTCAAAATTTTCAAAAAATGGCCGTTTTCAGCATTTATTGCTTTTTACCGTTTCTCCTCGATTTCCGTTCGGGCTCTGTTGAAGGCATTATTTATTTGCCCCTTTCCTCATTTTCTTCGTTTATTCTGTTCCCTTTCCATTTTCTGAGTTTTCGCCATCTCTCTTTCGAGCGCCGCTCCTTCTTTGTTCTTCTTCTCCGATTCTTTCTGTGCGTTTTTCCGGGGTTTCCTCCTCGCCGCCGTTTCCGTTTTCCTTGCATCGGAGCTCGTCGTCTTCTTCCTTTCTTCCAGGTTTGTTCTTGTCTTCATTTTCTTTGCGCATATATGCTTCTGTTTTTCTTTTTCTTCTATGCCTGGGTTGCCCCGAAAAGAGGCGCCGCCATCGCTTTGGTTGCTTGTATGTGGGGGGGGGGCTCTTTTCTTTTGGTACTTTGTTTTCGGGTTGCTGCATTTTCTTTCTAAAAGAACTTTGTTTTCTCGTTTTGCTGAATGGGTTTTTGCTGTCTGCCTTTACGTGATTTTTGCCTTTGCTTTTGTATTCTTCTTTGTAGGCAAGATTTTTATGTCTCGAAAGGTTCTTCAAGCAATGTCGACCAAGATTCCGAGTGGTCTTGGTTGGGTAGATCCTGTTCCTTTAAGAGTCCCTTCCGTGGTAGATTCTGAGTATTTAGCTAGGTTTCGTAGGCAATGTAGCATATGTGAGGATAGGGAGTCTGAGAGGGATTATGAGTTAGTAGCCCCGGATTCCGAGGAGAGAGTTTGCTTCCCGCCTTTAGACAGTTCCGAGAAGCTCTTCTTTTACGCCTATGATTGTTTTTTCTCTAAGCTGGGTGTCCGACTTCCTTTTACCGACCTGGAGTCCGAGGTGTTGTGGTCCTGTAACCTTGCCCCTACGCAGCTCCATCCAAATTCCTGGGCATTTTTAAAGCTGTTCCAACTTTTGTGCCAGTTTTTGGGTGTCCCTCCCTCTATTTCTCTTTTTTCTTATTTGTTTGTGTTGACGAAGCCGGGTTCGGGTGGGGGGAAGGTGTCTTGGGTCTCTTTTAGGGCAAACCAGGGGAGGAAGTTCTGTACCCTGTATGATGAGTCTTTTCACGATTTTAAGAACTATTACTTCAAGGTCCGGGCTACTGGGGACGTCCGACCTTTCTTTCTAGATGAGAGTGGGGAGCCTTCTTTTCCTCTTTGTTGGCAGGAGAATGTAGTGTCTGTTAAGTATACGTTTGAGAGTCTAGATGAGGTGGAGCAGGCTTTTGTGGGTGTGGTAAGCAGTTTATGGGGTCGGGCACCTCACTTGGACACGAAGAAAATGTTGGGAGATCCAAGCCTTCTCCGTTCCGAGTTAGGTAGTTCCCGACCTCTTTGAGATTCCGACCTTTCCTTTGTGTTTTGCTTTATTTTTGGTGGAATTTCTGTTGTGGTAATCCCTTTTATTTCTTGCAGAGATGTCTTCTCAGGCGGATTCCATGAAATTTCTTCGTCGGACGAAGAAGTCGGTGGCTGCTCGAAATCTCGAGGCCGGGGATGCTTCTGTCCGATCCTCTCCGCAGAAGACTACCGTGGGTGTTCAGACTCGGTCGAAGACTATTCCGACTCCTCAGTTCCGAGCTGTAAGCCAGGATCCTCCGACCTCTGCTACTTCTTCTCCTCCTCCGTTCTCGGGTCCTCCTCTTAAGAAGCAGAAGACCTCTCAGGAGCTTGCCAGTTTCAATGATAAGGACTTTGATGCTCTAGGTTGGATTGAGCAGCATATCCTTCCTCAGACCTTTATTTCTACTGATGATGCGTCTATGGAGCATCATTTTCAGTATATGGCGCGGAGCTGTGTCCGGATGGCCAGTCTTCATGCCGCTATTGCCCGGGAGTTCAAGAAGTCCCCCATTGGTGCGACCAGCTCCCGACTTGAGAAGGCTCAGTCCGAGCTTGATAAGATTAGTCAACTGAAGGCTGCCAGGATTACTGAGCTGGAGGCCTCTTTGGAGAAAGAGAAAGCTAGGGCTACCGCGGCTGTGGCGTCAGCGAAGACATCTGAGGAGATGGCGAAGGCGGCTACAGAGAATTATACTCGGCTATATGCCGAGCTTGTGGAGACAAAGGAGGAGCTGCAATCTGCGCAGGACAAATTTTATGAGCTGGAAGGTCACGTGGCCAAGGGTATGGATGCCATGTTTGAAAATCTGAAGGCTCAGGTCCGGGTTCTTGCTCCCGACCTAGATCTGAGCTTGTTCAGTACGGATAACGTCGTTGTGGAGGGAAAGATCGTTCCTGCTCCAAACGAGGATGGGGTTCCGGCGTCCGACCTCGAAGTTCCTGTTGAGAACCCGACTTCCTCTTTGGCCGGGGATGGATCTGGCGTGGGGGTTTCAAACCCGGGTGACGTTGCTGTCGATGCAGTCCCGATTTCTATGTTTGCCCCGCAGCCTTCTGTTGATGTGGAGTCCGGAAAGGACCTTGACCCTCTGTAATTTTTGGTGTTTTGCCCGACCTTTGGGCTCTTTTGTTTTTGGATGGTTACTGTGAACGCTTTTGGACACCTTTTTGCTTTTTAGCTACTTGTAGTAACTTTTTAGCTTTATTTATGTGGTGTTCGCGTTTTGGCTTTTTGTCCCGCTTTTATGCTTTTTAGTTGTTTTTTGAATAACAACTTTTTCAGCTAGCGTTTTGAGACTTCCTTTGGTTTCGTTCTTGCGCTTGTACTTTTTAGTTGCTTTTGTAAAGCAACTTTTAGCCAGCGTTTTGACCTTTTGTTTCCGCTTTTGTGCTTTTTAGTTGTTTTCGGGTAACAACTTTTTAGCCAGCGTTTTGACCTTTTGTTTCCGCTTTTGTGCTTTTTAGTTGTTTTCGGGTAACAACTTTTTAGCCAGCGTTTTCCTTCGATTTCGTTCTTTCGCTTTTGTGCTTTTTAGTTGTTTTCGGGTAACAACTTTTTAGCTAGCGTTTTGACTTTTTGTTTCCGCTTTTGTGCTTTTTAGTTGTTTTCGGATAACAACTTTTTAGCTAGCGTTTTGAAACTTCTTCTGATTTCGTTCTTTTCGCTTGTACTTTTTAGTTGCTTTTGTAAAGCAACTTTTTAGTAAGCGTTTTTCGAAATCTTGGTTCTTGCCGTTTTGAGGCTTCTTTCTTGGGTCCGAGCTTTTTCTCGGACATCGGGTGCTCGAGTACCTCCTTTTTGTTAGGTCCGATTTTGTCGTTGGTCGGCCCTTTTAAGTTATTTTTGTAACCTCTTTTTCATTTGGCTTTTCGAGCCATTTCAGAGTTACTTTATAACTTCTCACATTAATTTGAACCTCGTCGCTTCATCTTTGCCGACCTTGTATGGTCTCTTGGCAAATGATTTTTTGCGTTTTGCCGAGCATAAATTAATGCGCCTTGGTGGGGTACTTTCTAGGATTTGCTTCATCATGAGGAAGAGAAAATAGAGAAATTTGATTAGTATTAAAAAAGAAGGAATATTTACAAACTGTTTACCCTTTGACTAGGTCGGGTATCTTACTTAGCCGGGTGTCTCATTAAAAAACCCTTGTAGGGAAAAAGAGTACACCTCGGGTTAGGTTTTTCTAGCTGTAGTACCGTCTTAGATTACAGGCGTGCCAGGCCCTGGGCAGCTCATTGCCTTCTAGATCGGATATTTTGTAGTAGCCTGTCCCTAAGACTTCTGTTACCTTGTAGGGTCCTTTCCAATTTGCGGCTAGCTTTCCTTCTCCCGACTTTTGTGTTCCGATGTCATTTCGGATTAGAATCAGGTCGTGAATGGAGAAACTTCGCTTTATTACTTTTTGATTGTATCTGAGGGCCGTTCGCCGTTTTAAGGCTTCTTCTCGGATTCGGGCTCTTTCTCGGACCTCGGGGAGGAGGTCGAGTTCTTCCCTTTGTGCCTGTGGGTTGCCTCCTTCGTTGTAGAAGATGACTCTGGGCGACCCTTCATCTATTTCGATAGGAATCATTGCTTCCATCCCGTAGGCTAGTCGGAATGGGGATTCTCCCGTTGTAGAGTGCGGGGTTGTCCGATATGCCCATAGTACCTGGGGAGTTCTTCGGCCCATGCCCCTTTGGCCTCTTGGAGTCTTCGTTTTAACCCGGCCAAGATGATTTTATTTGCAGCCTCTGCTTGTCCATTGGCTTGTGGGTGCTCGACCGATGTGAATTGCTGTTTGATTTTTAGTTCGGCCACCAAGTTCTGAAAACTTGTGTCCGTGAACTGTGTTCCATTGTCTGTTGTGATGGAGTAGGGGACTCCGAACCTCGTGACAATGTTTTTGTATAGGAATCTACGGCTTTTCTGAGCCGTAATAGTGGCTAAGGGTTCAGCTTCGATCCACTTTGTGAAGTAGTCGACCCCTACTATGAGGTATTTGACTTGCCCCGGTCCTTGTGGAAACGGGCCGAGTAGGTCGCGTCCCCATTTTGCGAAGGGCCATGGCGCAGTGATGCTGATGAGGTCTTCGGGCGGTGCCTTGTGAAAATTGGCGTGTTTTTGGCAGGGGGGGCATATTTTCACAAACTCCGTTGCGTCTCTTTGCAAGGTCGGCCAGTAGAACCCGGCTCTGACTACTTTTTTGGATAGTGCCCGAGCTCCGAGATGGTTCCCACACATGTCTTCGTGGACTTCTTCGAGGACGCTTTTTGTTTCTGAGGTCGGAACGCATCTAAGGAGGGGATTTGAGAATCCTCTTCTGTATAATACGTTGTGAATTAATGTATAATTCTGGGCGTCCTTTGTAAGCCTTTTAGCTTCTTTTCTTTCGGCGGGGAGAGTTCCCCGGCTTCAGGTAGTTGAGTATGGGGGTCATCCATCCTTGTTGTTGGTTGGATATATTTAGTATTTCTTCCTCTCTTAATACGGAGGGAGATTGTAAGGTTTCTTGTAGGAGACTTCTGTTGTTGCCTCCAGGCTTGGTGCTAGCAAGCTTTGAGAGGGCGTCTGCCCGGGCATTTTGCTCCCGAGGTATGTGCTGGATTTGTATTTCTGGGAAGTGGCGTAACTGTGCCTGTGTTTGGTCCAGGTATTTTTTCATAGTTGGGTCTTTGGCCTGGTAACTTCCATTTACTTGTGATGTGATGACCTGGGAGTCGCTGAAGATTGTGATTCTCTGGGCTCCGACCTCTTCGGCTAGCTTTAGTCCTGCTAGTAGGGCCTCGTATTCGGCCTGGTTGTTCGAAGCCTGGAACTCGAACTTTAGGGATAGTTCTATCCGCGTTCCTTGGTCGCTTTCAAGTATAACCCCGGCTCCGCTTCCTATTTTGTTTGAGGACCCGTCGACATACAGGTTCCATGAGAGTGGGGTTCCAGGGGTCTCAGTGTATTCTGCGATGAAGTCGGCTAGATACTGGGATTTTATGGCAGTCCGAGCTTCATAGTGAAGGTCGAACTCGGACAGCTCCACCGCCCATTGTAGGATTCGTCCTGCCATGTCTGTTTTTTGCAGGATGTGTCTCATGGGTTGGTTTGTCCGGACTTTGATGGTGTGGGCCTGAAAGTAGGGACGGAGCCTCCGAGCTATGAACACTAGGGCGTAGGCGAATTTTTCTATTTTCTGATAGTTTAACTCGGCCCCTTGTAGTGCTTTGCTTACAAAGTATATGGGGTGTTGTCCTTGGTCATTTTCTCGTATTAATGCTGAAGCGACTGCTCGATGTCCGACCGAGAGGTATAGTACGAGCTCTTCCCCTTTTAAAGGTCGGGTTAGGATTGGTGGCTGCCCGAGGAATTCCTTGAATTTTTGGAAGGCGTTTTCGCACTCCGGGGTCCACGCGAAGGGTTTCCCTTTCTTTAGGAGTGAGTAGAGAGGTAGTGATTTTATCGCTGATCCTGCCAAGAATCTTGATAGGGCGGCTAGCCTTCCATTCAATTGTTGTACTTCTTTGACACACGTCGGGCTCTTCATATTGAGTATTGCTTGGCATTTATCCGGGTTTGCTTCGATGCCTCTTTGAGTCAGCATGAAGCCTAAGAACTTTCCGGCTTCTGCGGCGAAGGTGCACTTTGTCGGGTTAAGTCTCATGTTGTGTTTCCTGAGAGTGTCGAAGACACTGGTGAGGTCGGCCACCAAGTTTCTGTCTTCTCGTGTTTTTACCAGCATGTCGTCGACATACACCTCTAGCTGTAGTCCGATGTGCTCTGAGAACACTTTATTCATTAGCCTCTGGTAGGTTGCCCCTGCGTTCTTCAGCCCGAAGGGCATTACTACGTAGCAGTAGTTTGCCCTTGGGGTTATGAACGAGGTTTTTTCTTGGTCGGGTCCGTACATCGGGATTTGGTTGTATCCCGAGTATGCATCCATGAAGGAGAGATATCTGTAGCCTGAGGCTGCGTCGACTAAGGCGTCGATGTTTGGTAGTGGATATGGGTCTTTGGGGCAGGCTTTGTTGAGATCCGTGTAGTCGACGCACATCCTCCATTTTCCATTGGGCTTTTTTACCAGGACCACGTTTGCGAGCCATAGGGGGTATTTTACTTCCCTAATGAACCCTGCATCTAGTAGTGCTTGTACTTGTTCTTCTATTGCTTGCATGCGTTCGGGCCCGAGCTTCCTGCGTCGCTGTTGGACAGGTCGGGATCCCGGGTACACTGATAGCTTGTGGCACATTAGGTCGGGGCTTATGCCTGGCATGTCGGAGGCTTTCCAGGCGAAGAGGTCGGAATTCTCCCTTAAGAGGGTTATGAGTTCCTCCTTTAGGCCTGTTTCGAGGTTTGCTCCTATGTTTGTTATCTTTTCAGGTGTGTTCCCGATCTGGATTCTTTCGGTTTCTCCCTCTGGTTGTGGCCGAAGGTCTTCTCGGACTTGAACTCGCCCGAGTTCTATTGTGTTGATCTCCTTTCCCTTTAAGCTCAAGCTTTCGTTATAGCATCGCCGCGCCAGTTTTTGGTCGCCTTTTAGGGTAGCGATTCCTTTTGCGGTAGGGAACTTCATACAGAGGTGTGGGGTCGAGACTACAGCTGCTAGTCTGTTTAGGGTTGGTCGCCCAATGAGGGCGTTGTATGCTGAGGTAACGTCGACTATAATGTAGTCGATGCTTAATGTTTTAGATTGCTCGCCTCTTCCAAAGGTAGTGTGTAGCGATATGTATCCTAAGGGATGGATCGGGGTGTCCCCTAGTCCAAATAGGTCGGTGGGATAGGCCTTTAGCTCTTTTTCTTCAAGTCCGAGCTTGTCGAAGGCCGCTTTGAACAGGATATCTGCTGAGCTTCCCTGGTCAATCAGGGTTCGATGTAGGTTGGCGTTTGCTAGGATAATGGTGACCACCATTGGATCGTCGTGCCCGGGTATTATCCCTTGAGCATCTTCTCGGGTAAATGAGATGGTAGGCAACTCGGGCAGGGGACTGTCTTCTCGGACATGATAGACTTCTTTGAGGTGTCTTTTTCGCGAGGATCTGGATGTTCCTCCGCTTGCAAAACCTCCATTTATCATGTGCACGTGTCTTTCAGGGGTTCGTGGGGTTTGTTCGGCCCGATCCTCGTTATCTCCCCGCCTTCTTTTTCTGGTTTCTTCTCCTTTTTCTGCTATGTATCTGTCGAGTTTTCCTTCTCTGGCCAGCTTTTCTATAACGTTCTTTAGATCGTGGCAGTCATTAGTAGAATGACCGTAGAGCTTGTGATATTCGCAGTATTCGGACCGATCTCTCCCCGCTCTTTTATGTTTTAGCGGTCGAGGTGGTGGGATCTTTTCGGTGTGGCATACTTCTCTGTAGATGTCTACCAAGGAGACTCGGAGGGGGGTGTAACTGTGATATTTACGTGGCTTGTCCGAGTTGGTTTCTTCTTTCTTCCTCTGCTCCCGATCTCGATCTCGGAGGGGGTAGGTTGATTCCTTCCTAGAAGAGTCTCTTAACTGGGAGGTTTCCTCCATGTTGATATATTTTTCTGCTCGCTCCTGCACCTCGTATATGGAGGTCGGGTATCGCTTGGCTAGGGATTGGCTAAACGGTCCCTCCTTTAGGCCGTTTGCTAGTCCCATGATGGCTGCTTCAGTGGGCAGGTGTTGTATGTCCAGGCAGGCTCTGTTGAATCGCTCCATGTATTCTCGGAGAGTTTCTTGGTTACCCTGTTTGATCCCGAGTAGACTGGGGGCATGTTTGGCTTTGTCCTTTTGAATAGAGAACCTTGTTAGGAATTTTTTGGTTAAGTCTTCGAAGCTGGAGATTGATCCTGGTGGCAGGTTGTCAAACCACTTCATGGCCGACTTGGTGAGAGTGGTGGGGAAGGCTTTGCACCTAATCGCGTCGGAGGCGTCGACCAGGTACATTCTGCTTCTGAAGTTGCTGTGGTGGTGGCTTGGATCGGTGGTGCCGTCGTAGAGATCCATATCAGGCGGTTTGAAGTTTCGCGGTACTTTCTCCTTCATGATCTCTTGTGTGAAGGGATCATGATCGTTTTCGGGGGGGTAGTGCTGCGTTTCGTCCGGTCTTTCAGGTTGGCCTCTATTCTCCGCAATTTTTCTTCTAATTCTCTGCGCTTGCGAGCTTCCCTTCTCAGATCTTGTTCAGTTTCTTTCTGCTTCTTTATGTCCTCTTCGAGTTGTTTTAGCCGGTTTTGCTGTGCCCGAACTGTTTCTAGAATTTCCGAGTTCTTTTCCTTCTCGGGATTTGGTGGATCTTTGTTTGGGAGTGATGTCTTTGGGCGATTCTGTTTGTTTCCTCCTGGAGTGCGTGGTGATAGAGGGCTGTCCGGTCGTTCGCCGGTGTCAACTTCCTCTTCTTGTTCTGATATAGCGTGGTTATTGTTGGGAGGGTCGTCCGCCATGGCGAAGGGATGACTTCCAGGTCCCCGGCAACGGCGCCAATGTTCCGAGGGTTACCTGAAACGTGTAGCTCGGTCGTCTGGCAAGACCCGAGGTGAGGGTGCTGTGACCCGAGCTTGATGTGCCGAGCGGCTGGTGGTTGTACCTGCAATGACACTCCGATGCTTAAGTTAGCATGGGTCCAAGCAGATATCGAGTAGAATTAGAGTATGAGTTATACCTGGGTGCTCCAGTGTATTTATAGTAGTTGGTCGTGATCCTCCCTGGATAAGATATTCTTATCTTATCTTATCTTTTGGGAGCTTTATCCCTATCTTTGTGGAACCGCCTTTCTTTAGGCCTTTTCGGCCTTTAGGTTTTGGGCTTCGTTCCTTCTGATGGGCCTTCTTAGCTTATTTGTCCGAGGTCCGACCTCAGGCGTGGGCCTTGGGACGAGGTCGGACCTTTCTATGGACTTCCGAGTTGGGGGAGCTCGGTCAGGGTATGAACAAAACCTATTAGGATTAGTAACAAATAGGAACTCTGGACATTCAGATCAGAAACAGTTTACCTAAATCCTAGTTTTCTACTCTGAACCATGAGCAACTAATCCTCCATTGTTAAGGTTAGGAGCTCTGTCTATTTTCATGGATTGATTCGTTTGATCTTTTTAATTTAATTCATGTCTTGATTTATATTTCAATAATTATTTTCGTTCTTTATTCTATGAACATTGGGTGGAACGAAAGTATGACACATGTTCTAATTGAGTTCTCGTAAAACTTGGAAAAGCTCTTTACTTGAACAACAACTTGAAAACATATTATACTGAATTTTTAATTGTTTGTATTTAAAGGGATACGTGACATATAATCCCCTTATTTGTGGATAATTATGATTCTTTTGGCATATAAACTAGAAATTGATCATCACCCTCTAATTGGAATTAATTGACCAAGGAATTGGCAATTAATAAATTTTAGAGGAGACTAGAAAGGTCTAAGGAATTAGGGTCTAGTCACATATAGTTTGCCATGAAATTAAATCTTGCATGATTAAATTAATTAGCAATAAAAGTTAATCTGGAAATTAGATAACTCTGAAACCTTAACTGTTTTCTCCATATTTTATTCCCAATTTATTTAATTGTCTATACTTTTGATATTCTGAATTCGAACTTAAACCTTTTGAACATCTCAAAACCAATTTCTGCTTGCCTAACTAAGCTTATCACTCAAGAATTGTTGCTTGATCCATCAATCCTCTTGGGATCAACCCTTACTCATGTAAGGTATTACTTAGTACGACCCAGTGCACTTGCCGGTTAGTAGTGTGGGTAGTAAAATACGGCATCAACTAGTACCGGAGGTAGACTCTTCTCAAAAGCTAAAGCCAAAATCTTCAAAATCCTAATTATGAATGTTCATGTGCGAAACCTAGGGGAGGAATAAATTCAGATCTGAAAACTGAAAATTATGTGAAATGAATGTTGTTCCTTTGTCTCTGCATGTTCCCTGGCTCTAATCTGTGTTTCTGGCCAAAAACTGGGTTGAAATGCGGCCCAGAAACTCTGCCAGTGACTTCTAAAATTCTGTAGATCGCGCACGTCACGCGGCTGCGTCGTCCACGCGTTCGCGTCACTCAGCGTTTCTCGTACCACGCGTGCGCGTTGTCCATGCATTCGCGTCGTTCGTGCAGCTTCCAATCCGTGCGGTTGCGTCAGGCACGTGAGTGCATCACTGTGATTTCTTCTGTTTCGCACGGTCACGTCAGCCATGCGACCGCGTGATTTCTCGCTGGTCATCTCCTCAATTCTTTGTGTTCCTTCAATTTTTGCACGCTTCCTCTTCATTCCTTACGCCATTCCTGCCCTATGAAGCCTGAAACACTTAACACATAGATCACGACATCGAATAGTACAAAGGAAGATAAAAATATATAACTAAATGATCTTAGGAAGCAAGTTTTTAATCATAGGATATTTTTAGGAAGGAATTGTAAATACATGCAAATCATATGAACAAGTGGGCAAGGACTTGATAAAACCACACAATTAAAAACAATATGAATCAAAAAATAGTGGTTTATCAACCTCCCCACACTTAAACATTAGCATGTCCTCATGCTAAGTTGAAGGAGATAAATATGAATGAATATGAACATTGATGAGCGGATAATTTATACGCTTTTTGGCATTGTTTTTAGGTAGTTTTTAGTAAGTTTAAGCTACTTTCAGGGATGTTTTCATTAGATTTTATGTTAAATTCACATTTCTGGACTTTACTATGAGTTTGTGTGTTTTTCTGTGATTTCAGGTAATTTCTGGCTGAAATTGAGGGACTTGAGCAAAACTCTGAAAAAGGCTGACAAAAGGACTGCTGATGTTGTTCGAATCTGACCTCCCTGCCCTCTAAATGAATTTTCTGGAGCTACAGAACTCCAAATGGCGCGCTCTCAACGGCGTTGGAAAGTAGACATGAAGAGCTTTCCAGCAATATATAATAGTTCATACTTTATTCGGAAATTGACAATGTAACTTGGCGTTGAACGCCAAGTACATGCTGCTGTCTGGAGTTAAACGCCAGAAACACGTCATGATCCGGAGTTGAACGCCCAAAACACGTTATAACTTGGCGTTCAACTCCAAGAAAAGCCTTAGCTCGTGAATAGATCAAGCTCAGCCCAAGCATACACCAAGTGGGCCCCGGAAGTGGATTTATGCATCAATTACTTACTCATGTAAACCCTTGTAGCTAGTCTAGTATAAATAGGATAAGTTACTACTGTATTAGACATCTTTTGACAGTTTAATCTTTTGACTTTGTAGTCTTTGATCATTCGGTCTCTTGATCATTCAGGGGGCTGGCCATTCGGCCATGCCTGAACCTTTCACTTATGTATTTTCAACAGTGGAGTTTCTGCACACCATAGATTAAGGGTGTGGAGCTCTGCTGTACCTCAAGTTTCAATACAATTACTATTACTTTCTATTCAATTCTCTTTTATTCTTATTCCAAGATATACGTTGCACAACACTTTGATGAATGTGATGATCCGTGACACTCATCATCATTCTCACCTATGAACGCGCGTGATTGACAACCACTTCCGTTCTACCTTAGGCCGGGCGCATATCTCTTAGACTCCCCAACAGAATCTTCGTGGTATAAGCTAGATAGATGGCGGCATTCATGAGGATCCGAAAAGTCTAAACCTTGTCTATGGTATTCTGAGTAGGATTCTGGGATTGAATGACTGTGACGAGCTTCAAACTCCTGAAGGATGGGCGTGATGACAAACGCAAAAGAATCAAGGGATTCTATTCCAACCTGATTGAGAACCGACAGATGATTAGCCGTGCTGTGACAGAGCATAGGAACGTTTTCACTGAGAGGATGGGATGTAGCCATTGACAACGGTGATGCCCTACATACAGCTTGCCATGGAAAGGAGTAAGAAGGATTGGATGAATGTAATAAGAGAGTAGAGATTCAAGAGGAGCACAGCATCTCCATACGCCTATCTGAAATTTCCACTATTGATTTACATAAGTATTTCTATCCCTTTTATTTTCTATTTATCAATTAATTTTCTAACTCATCATAAACCAATTTAATCTGCCTAACTGAGATTTACAAGGTGACTGTAGCTTGCTTCATACCAACAATCTCTGTGGGATCGACCCTTACTCACGTAAGGTATTACTTGGATGACCCAGTACACTTGCTGGTTAAGTTGAACGGAGTTGTGTCCACACATAGTTGAAAAAGCAATGAATTTTACAAAATACAATAACAAAGGAATCACAATTTCGTCCACCAAACATGTAAGACTCATGTAATACAATGCAACCTATATATATATATATATATGAATGCAACTATATGAATTTGTCTACATGATTAAAAATAGATAAGTTCTCTAAGACAAAACATGGGGTAGATTTCACTAATTCAAATCATATTGTAAAAGCAGATAAATTTGTAAGAAGATAGCTTGTGAAAGCAGGGAATACAGGACTGAGCATTGAACCCTTACTGTTGGTGCATGTGCACTCTAATCATCTCTAGTATATGGGGTAATCACTCTATCCTTCTCTAATCATGCTTTCCAAAATTTTGTTTTTCACCTAATCAATCAACAATTTTAAAATGCCAATGCAAACATCATGAGGTCTTTTCATGGTTGTAATGGGGCTAAGGTAAAGGTGGGGATACACATATGGCTAAGTGAGCTTGTGTATTGAATCTTTAATTAACCTAAGCTCCTACCTAACATACATATACTCTATATAATTTCAACATTCATCTTAGCTACCCAAAATCTCCTTTTCACATTTCATATTCATATCTTAACCTTTATTTTAATTTTATCACATGTGCATTAATTATTTAAACTCTGACTTATTATTGGGGTGATTTTGTAACCTTATTTACTAAAATAAAGAAATTTTTTTTTGATATAGCTTATCAATGCACATAGATTTGTAATTTCCTTTTATGGTTTCACATGAATAGGTACCTAAATTTCCTTTATTTTTTTATGACATATTTTCTATTACCCTTTATTCCCATAATTTTCCCATACTCAGTTAACACACAAATTCTATCTTAAGCTAACCAAGGATTCAATTGGGATTTTCAATTGTTTTCAACTTAAGGCTAGTAATGTGGTACAATGTAGAATGAATGGGATTAAAAACAGCTCAAAGTGGTTAACAAAGGCAGTTAAAAAGGGTTGGGTTATTTGGGATATGTGAGTTAAACAAACAATGGCCTCAATCATATGCAGGCACATAACACATTAATTTTGGACATATAGGATCAAACAAAATTCAGATTACAATCATAGAGAAGTAAACACACAAGAAAAAAAATGTTTATGGTTAAATAGTGTAACCATGTATTTAGGCTCAAGGTCTCACGGGTTGTGTGTTTTCTTAGCTCAAAAATTCTGTTCCAATTTCAACTTCAAACAAATTTAACATAAATATTTTGATTTGAATTAGTGAAATTTTCAAAAAAGTATATGGTTTTAAAAGAAACTTATTGTCTTTTTAATCAGGTAGAACATGCATGCAAATCTATCCTATACTAAAGAAGAAGAAATTGCTCCGGAAGTCAGGTACTGACTGACCTCCCCACACTTAAGGTTTTGCACCATCCTCGGTGCCATCTGTCAAGAACAAGGGTGGGATGGTGGCAGTATCTCCACAGTCGGGACCGTCATGGCTCCCTGTGCTGGTAGAGAAAGTGGAGTCCGGAGTGCTTGGGTCCTCGTCAGGTCTATGGTTGCCTGTGAGTAGCTCCTTGAGGTATTTGAATCGGCGGTGGTTGCGGTGCTCTCGAAGCTTTGCTTTCTGGTCTTGTTGGTCCAACCTCTTCAGTATTTGATGCAGCAGCTGACTAGTAGATGGTGGAGGAACTGCAGCATCTTCTGTGTACTGGCTGGTAGTGGCAAGTGGTGTCCTGAGATATCACGTTAGGGATGTACTGATCATCCCGTGGAAGTATGGCTTTGGTGTCCCCAGCTCTGTAGGAGACTCCGGCTGCTGAGATAAGATCTAAGACCAAGGCGGGGAAAGGTTGGTTACCCGCAATTTGCACGTGTCCTATTGCGTTCCGGAAGTGTCTCAGTAAATTTAGAGGCTGGTATGTGATGATGCACCATAGTAGAACGGCCATGTCTGTGGTGAAGGAGGACTCATGAGTTCTCGGGAAGACGTAATGGGACATAATCTGTGCCCATACGTGAGCCTCTAAGGTGAGTGCGGAAGCCGAGATTCCCTTAGGATGGGAACGATGGTATCCGAAGATCCATTTGCTGCCAGGTTGTGTGATAACTCTGAGAATAGCGTCCCAGTCAAATTTGTACGCCTGGCGCTTGAGTGCGGCTTCTTGAAAAGCGTCCAGTCCTTCTGGAGCAAAGGGAAGATCTAAGGCTCGCTGAATGGCCTCTTCTGTAATGGGGACTTGCTTCTGATGGATATAAACAGACTGCAGGGTCGGCAGGTGGAAGTTGGAGTAGAACTCAACTACCCAAGAAAGATTAACCTGTCACGGCTGTCTCTGTAAGAATCCCCAATGTCTTTGTGCAATTTGTGGCTCAAGAAATTTGGTAATACGCGGTGGAAGGATAAGAAGGTATTCATTGTTGTACTTCCAAGCTGCCAGAATGGGGAACATCTGCTCACAGTAACGATTGGAAAATCGTGCAGTGTCCTTTGCTGGGAAGGCTCTCTCCTTTTCATCAACCTTTATAATCCTTTTAATTCTTTTTGTTGAGGGCTTGACTGCAGTTGAAGAAGGCTCTGCCACTAATGCTCTTTTTGTTCCTTTCCTTTTTGTGGATTTGGGGGTAGCTTTCTCCTTGCCTTTCTTGGTGGCCATCCATGGTGGGTTGTCTCCCACCTAGCACTTTGCTTTAACATCCTTAAGTTGGACGCTCCATTAGCTCAGTTTTCTGCTGTGAGTGGATCCTCCAAGAGGAAGATATCTAACTCCTTATTTTTCGTCACCTTCTCACCATGGTAGAGCTTCAAACGATGTCCATTAACCTTGATGAGTGCAGAGCTTAAAGGGTGACTTAGGTGAAAAACTCCGTACGACTCAGCCTTCTTGACTCTATATGGACCCTCCCACCTTGATCTCAGCTTGCCTGGCATGAGCCTCAGTCCGAAGTTGTAAAGGAGGACTAAATTCCCAGGTTGGAACTCTTTCCTCTTGATGTGCTGATCATGTACAGCCTTTATCTTTTACTTATATAGCCTTGAGTTCTCATAAGCTTCTAGGCGAAGGCTTTCCAATTCTCGCAGTTGCAACTTCCTTTCAGCTCCGGCTTTCTCAAATCCCATGTTGCACTCTTTTACTGCCCAAAAAGCTTTGAGCTCTACTTCAACTGGAAGATGACAAGCTTTTCCATAAACTAAGCGAAAAAGACTCATCCCAATGGGTGTCTTGTATGCTGTTCTATATGCCCAGAGTGCATCTTGTAGCCTGGTGCTCCAGTCTCTTCTATGAGGTTTGACTATCTTTTGCAATATGCATTTTATCTCTCTGTTAGACACCTCGGCTTGCCCATTAGTCTAAGGATGGTAGGCTATTGCTACTTTATGAATGATCCCATGCTTCTTTAGTAATCTTGTTAGTCTCCTGTTACAAAAATGGGTGCTTTGGTCGCTCACGATTGCTCGTGGTGATCCAAAGCGACAAATAATGTGGTTTCTAACAAAGGAAACAACGGTGTTAGCATCATCAGTACGGGTAGGAATTGCTTCCACTCATTTAGAGACATAGTCTACAGCTAACAGTATATAAAGGTGGCCATTAGAATTTGGAAATGGACCCATGAAGTCAATGCCCCAAACATAAAAAATTTCACAAAAAAGCATAATTTGTTGAGGCATTTCATCCCTCTGGGATATATTACCAAACCTTTGGCATGGGGGATGAGATTTACAAAATTCAGCAGCGTCTTTAAAAAGAGTAGGCCACCAGAATCCACAGTCTAAGATTTTTCTAGCTGATCTTTGAAGGCCAAAATGTCCTCCACTCTCAGATGAGTGACAGGCCTATAAAATGGACTAGAATTCTGATTGAGGCATACACCTTCTAATTACCTGGTCAGTGCCACATCTCCATAAATATGGGTTATCCCATATATAATATTTAGACTCGCTTTTCAGCTTGTCTCTTTGGTGCTTAGTAAAGTGTGGAGGAAACGTGCGACTAACTAGATAATTAGCGACAGGTGCATACCAAGGGACTACCTCAAGTACTGCTTGTAGGTCATCAAATGGGAAATTATCAGCTATAGGAGTGGATTCATCTTTAATGTGCTCAAGGCGACTCAAGTGGTCTGCCACTAGATTCTAGTTGCCACTTCTATCCTTTATTTCTAAATCAAATTCTTGTAGCAGCAGTATCCAACGTATAAGCCTTGGTTTGGATTCCTTTTTAGCTAATAAATACTTTAGAGCTGCGTGGTCTGAATACACTACTACTTTAGTACCAAGTAAATAGGCTCGGAATTTATCCAGAGCAAAAACAATAGCAAGAAGCTCTTTCTCAGTAGTATTGTAGTTAGACTGAGCAGTGTCTAAAGTCTTAGACGCATAAGCAATGACAAAAGGGTCCTTACCTTCACGTTGAGCCAGCGCTGCTCCTACTGCATGGTTGGAAGCATCGAACATGATTTTGAATGGCTGGCTCCAGTCAGGTCCTCTCACAATTGGAGCTTGAGTCAGGGCGGTCTTCAGCTTATCAAACGCTTGTTCGCAATCCTCACTGAACTCGAACTCGATATCTTTCTGCAGCAACCTGGATAGGGGAAGTGCTACCTTACTAAAGTCCTTAATGAATCTCTGGTAAAAACCTGCATGGCCAAGGAACGAACGGACTTCCCTCACAGAGGAGGGGTAAGACAAACTAGAAATAACATCCACCTTTGCTGGATCTACAGAAATGCCAGTATTAGACACCACATGTCCTAGTACAATCCCTTGTCTTACCATAAAGTGACATTTTTCAAAATTCAATACAAGGTTTGTATTGACGCATCTATCTAGTACTCTCGATAAACTATCCAAGCAAAGGCTAAAGGAATCACCATAAATGCTAAAATCATCCATAAAAACCTCCATGCAATCCTCAAGAAGGTCAGAGAAAAAGACTCATCATGCACCTTTGGAAAGTAGCTGGTGCATTGCACAAGCCAAAGGGCATTCTCTTATAGGCATAAGTCCCAAAAGGACATGTAAAAGTAGTCTTTTCCTGATCTTCAGGGGCTATATGAATCTGGAAATAGCCTGTGCAACCATCTAAAAAGCAATAATGTGATTTACCTGACAGGCGATCCAGCATTTGATCAATGAATGGAAGAGGGTAGTGATCCTTACGAGTGGCTTGGTTGAGACGCCTGTAATCAATGCAGATCCTCCAAGTGTTCTGTACTCTGGTTGCTATGAGTTCTCCATGCTCATTCTTCACTGTAGTGACTCCAGACTTCTTAGGCACCACTTGTACTGGGCTCACCCATTCACTGTCTGAGATGGGGTAGATGATATCTGCCTCTAGTAGTCTGGTCACTTCTTTCTTGACAACCTCTAAGATAGTGGGGTTCAGTCTTCTTTGGGGTTGATGAGCGGGTCTTGCTCCATCTTCTAAAAATATTCTGTGCTCACAAACTTGAGGGTTGATGCCTACTATGTCTGCCAAACTCCACCCAATTGCCTTCCTTTGCCTCCTCAGCACACTAAGTAACTGCTCTTCCTGTTGAGAAGTGAGGTCCCGTGCAATGATAACTGGAAATTTCTGCCTATCCTCGAGGTAAGCATATTTGAGGTGTGGAGGGAGGGGTTTCAATTCTAACTTTTGCTTATGGTCAGGCTCTGGATTGTCTGGAGCTGGTGTCTGTGGTAAAGTACTTTCATTGTCCTCAGAAAGTGTCCCCACACTTGGACCTTGTCCTATGTACTTCTCCTCAAACTTCTCTTGGTGAACTTCAGCTACGGTTTCATCTATGATACCACACTAAAGGATAGAATGATCTTCTGGAGGGTGCTTCATAACTCCATTCAGATTGAAGCTTACTACTCGGCCGTCTATTTCAAAAGAGTATGTTCCTGAAAAAGCCTCCAATTTGAACTTCGAGGTCTTCAAGAAAGATCTTTCGAGTAGGATTGATGATGGCTTCTCTGAGTCATTTTGGGGCATCTCCTAGATGTAAAAATCAATGGGGAAAGTGAGCCCCTTAATACCCACTAATACATCTTCAGCAACTTCAGCCACTGTAATAATGCTTTTATCTGCTAACACAAAACGAGCTGCCGACCTTTTTAAGGGAGGGAGCCTCAAAGCATCATATATAGACAAAGGCATTATACTAACACATGCTCCTAAATCACACATGCAGTCAGAAAACATCACACCTCCAATGGTACAGTTAACCATGCATGGGCCTGGGTCACTACATTTTTCAGGTATATTTCCCATTAAAGCAGATATAGAACTACCTAAAGGAATAGTTTCTAATTCATTAATTTTGTCTTTATGTATGCATAAATCTTTTAGAAACTTTGCATATTTAGGTACCTGTTGAATAACATCAAAAAGGGGAACAGTTACCTCAACCTTTTTGAATATTTCTACCATTTTGGGATCAGGTTCCAACTGCTTCTTGGGCTTCCTTGCAAGTTATAGAAATGGAATAGGAATGGAATTTTCTACAGTGTCTGCGCCCTTTGGTGCTTCTTCCTGTGATTGAGCTTCTTCTTCTTCAGCCATGTCCTGTATATCCTTTTCCTCCTCAACATCTTCTATTTCCACTACCTCTTCATCTGAGGCATGTTCTGGTGGGTTTGGCTCTTCCTGATTCATCTCTTGTAATGTGGTTCCGGACCTTAGGGTGATAGCATTAATGCCACCCTTTGGATTGGGTAATGGTTGAGAGGGGAGTCCACCAGAGCTTAAAGATTGGTTGTTGGAGTTGTTCAGTGATCCAATCTGTGAGACAAGGGCTTGCAAAGTAGTGTTCAGACCATTCAAAGTAGAAGTAAGGTTGTTTTCCATGGCCTGTTGTCTCCGATCAATAGACTGTAGTAACTCATCATTAGGAGATGAAGAGGGATATGTGATCTGAGAGGTCTGCTGAGATGCTTGAGGCTGTCTAAGATGAGGTGCTCTGTAGGCCTGATTATGATTCTGCTACCTGAAGTTATTATTGTTATTCTACCTCTGATTTCCATTGTTATCTCTGCCTCCTCTGTTATGATTGTCCTTCCAACCCTGGTTAGAATTATCTCTCCAGCCTTGGTTGGAGTTATCCTGCCATCCATGGTTGTAGCTGCCACCTTGATTGTACCCTTGATTGGGGCGGTCATAGAAGTTATGAGTGGCTGCCACAGTGTGATCTTCCGGTTGGAATTGCGAACACTCATCAGTATAATGACTGTAATCTGCATAGATTCTGCATACTCTTTGTGGAACCAACTGTTGGCTGTGCTATGGTGGAGAAGGCTGAACTTGCTGAGCCTGTTGTTGACTTAGTTGCATCTGCTTCAGCAAGTTAGTTATTTCACATAAGCTCTGAGTTATAGTAGCAGTCTCTTTGCTATAGGATACTTCTGCAACAGCTTTCGAACGGCCTTGTCTCTGCCTATGATTCTGAGTAGATTCAGCTAAGTCACTGATCAATTGCCATGCTTCATCAGTAGTCTTGTACTTTTTCATAGACCCATTGCTAGCACCTTCCAATGTGGTCCTATCTTGAGATTTCATCCCTTGTGTAAAGTAGCCGAGCAACACTATCTTGTCAATCATATGGTGGGGACATGCTTCTAGAAGATTATTGAAGCGTTCCAAATATTCATAGAGAGTCTCAAATTCATCCTGAACGATCATGGACATGTCTTTCCTCAGTTTATCGACAACCTCATCTGGAAAGAATTTCTCCAAAAATTCTCTTCTAAGCATATCCCAGTTGGAAACAGTTGTTCCAGGTTGAGTGTAGTACCACTCTCTTGCCTTCCCCTAAAGATAGAATGGGAAAGCTTTCAACAAAATAGAAGTTTCGTCAGTACCATCACGCTTAATAGTAGAACAAGCAGTCTGAAAATCCCTAAGGTGCTTGATAGGCTCTTGTGCAGGTAAGCCATGAAACTTGGGCATCAAGTTGAGTAGTGCAGACTTTATTTCAAAATCCACAGCCACTGCTGGGTGGTGTGCCTGGAATGGTTGTAGTGTAAAATATGGGGCTCCTTCCTCCTGGATAGTGACTCTCCTAGGTGCTGCCATGTCACATACACGTAAATCAACTGGATCAGTAGAGAGGGAGCTTGTTTCTTCCCTAGATGACGTTTCAGGTTCGTCCTCAGAGAGGACTAGCCGACGCTGAGCTTGCCTTATACGTGAAATAGTTCTTTCAATCTCAGGGTCAAATACTGGCAAGCTTGGATCAGGAAGTGAATGCGTCATTTAACGAAAGAAACGTGCAGCTTATAGTAACAAAATAAAAAGAAAAATTGGAATTAAATAAATTCCAATCAATAAATTAGCACACTATTGTAACTCCCCGGCAACGGTGCCAAAAATTGACGTGGCGAAAATTGGCGAGTTAAGAAACTATTATAAGAGATACGTTGCAAGTACAGTCCTTAACCAGCCGAAAATCCGCTTATTAATTTAGAATGGTTGTCACAATATTGAAATTAAAATACTGGGAGTATGAATCCCAGGTCGTCTCCCAACGAGTTGCAGAAAGATGTGCTATTTTATTAATCAGGTGTTTTCAAAAATGGTTGAGTTGATAAACAGGAAATTAAATCAGAGAATTTAGATAATTTAAATAAAAGCCTTGACTGGGAGTAGATTAGTTGGAAGCCCTATTCTTGTTGAAGTACTCTCAAGATTAATTGATAATTGAAGGTTGCTCTGCTTAGTTATCCCTTACTAGGTAAAGGAAAGTCAAGCAAGTTGGAAAGCTATTTCTAGTCACAAGTCCTAACCTTCTCCCTTGGGAAGGACTAGTGTCAATGACTAGAGGGTAATCCAACAATAAACCCAATTACAATTTTTCTCTTGAGTAATCCAACTCAAAGTTTCCTTTCAATCATCTCCCAATCAAGTTATGGAACTACTCACTCATCATAATTATAGACTTCACAGAATCAATGGGGAAAATAAAAGAAGACATAATAAATAATGATAAAAGGGATTAATTAAAAATAAAAATATTTCTGTATTAATAACTTGTGAAAATAATCCAATGTTAACTCTGGAGGAATTAAGAATATGGAAGAATAAATGAAAAGTAAATAACTTCGCGTCACTTAGCGTTTCTCGTACCACACGTGCGTGTCGTCCATGCATTCGCGTCGTTCGTGCAGCTTCCAATCCTCGCGGTTGTGTTAGGCACGCGAGCACATCACTGTGATTTCTTCCGTTTCATGCGGTCGCGTCAGCCATGCGACCGCGTGATTTCTCGCTGGTCATCTCCTCAATTCTTTGTATTCCTTCCATTTTTGCACGCTTCCTCTTCATTCTTTACGCCATTCCTACCCTATGAAGCCTGAAACACTTAACACACAGATCACAGCATCGAATGGTACAAAGGTAGATAAAAATATATAGATAAAAGATCTTAGGAAGCAAGTTTTTAATCATAGGATATTTTTAGGAAGGAATTGTAAATACATGCAAATCATATGAATAAGTGGACAAAGACTTGATAAAACCACATAATTAAACACAATATGAGTCACAAAGTAGTGGTTTATCAGGCAACCCAGCCATTTTGTTAATTAATTGAATTTTACAGGTTCATACTAATTATCTTCAAGGTAAAATAGCAATTGCATGAGTTCACAGAGTTATAGAAGGATTAAGAGGATAAAACAGCAAAAAGAATCTCATTGGTGCGAAAAAGCCAATAAGAGCTGCTTTGGGCATTAAACGCCCAAAATAAGCATCTACTGGGGGTTTAACGCCAGTAGAGATAGCCATCTGAGCATTAAACGCCAGAAAGAAGCAACTTCTGGGCATTTAACGCCAGATTGGCAGCCTCCTGGGTGTTCAAAAAAATGCCCAGTGATAAAGGATTTTCTGGCGTTTAACGCCAGCCAGAAGCTACAGCTGGGCGTTAAACGCCCAGAAGAAGCTACAAATGGGCGTTAAATGCCTAAAACATGCAGCGTTTGGGCGTTTAACGGCAGGATTGTGGGGAGGAGGTAAATTCGTTTTTTACTTCAAATTTTTTTCCATTTTTCATGTTTCAATTCATGATTTCTTGCATAAACATGTTACAAACTCTCATCTTTCAACTTCAATTCCAAAAATTTTTAATCCTAAACTTGTTTCTTAATTCTTCTTCAAAAACTTTTCAAACCATTTTCAAAACTCAATTATCTTTTTAAATTCTTTTCAAATCTTTTTAAACTCATCATATCTTATTTTCAAAATTCAGATTTATCTTTTTCAAATATCTTTCATAACTTTTCAAATTTTAAATTATATCTTTTTCCTATCATACTTATCTTTTACAAATCATATATTCTATCTTATATTTTTCAAAATTTTCGAAAACCCACCCCATCTCTTTAAATCCACATTTGGCCTCCCTCCTCTCCTCCACCATTCGAAATTGGCTCTCCTTCTATCCCTCTCCTTTCCTTTCTTTTTCTTAAGGACAAGCAAACCTCTAAGTTTGGTGTGTTTATCCATGATCACTAAACCAACACCCACTAAGATCATAGCTCCTAAGGGAAAATAAACCACTCCAAGAGGCAAGAAAGAGAATATTCCAAAACCACTTTGGAATCAAGGGAAGTTCTTAACCAAAGAACATTCAGACTATTACTACAAAATAATGGGTCTAAGGTCAGTGATCCCGGAAGTTAAATTCGATTTGAAAGAAGACAAATATCCAGAGATCCATGAGCAAATTCGAAATAGGAGCTGGGAAATCCTAGTTAATCCTGAAACAAAGGTGGAAAAAAATATGGTTCAGGAATTCTACTCTAATCTGTGGTAAACAGACAGGCAGAGAATAGCTGAAACCGCATTCTATGACTATCGGACCTTGGTCAGAGGGAAGATTGTTCACCTTCACCCTGACAAAATCAAGGAGATCTTTAAGCTACCTCAGCTGAAAGATGACCCAAACTCCTTTAATAGAAGAATGATGAGAACAAATAAGGGCTTGGACGAAATTCTAGAGGATATATGCCTCCCTGGAACCAAGTGGATAACCAGCACAAAGGGTGTCCCAAATCAACTCAAGAGAGAAGATCTCAAACCAGTCGCCAGAGGCTAGCTGGACTTCATTGGACGTTCTATACTGCCCACTAGCAACCACTCTAAAGTCACCATCAAAAGAGCAGTAATGATCTATTGCATTATGTTGGGAAAAGAAGTGGAAGTTCATCAACTGATCTCTTGTGAACTTTACACAATTGCAAACAAGAACTCCAAAGATGCCAAATTGGCTTATCCAAGCTTAATCTCTATGCTAAAGATGCTGAGGTGAAGATGGGAGTAACTGAGTATATCTTAATTGAGCGACCAATCACCAAAAAGTCAATGGAAGGACAACAAATGCAGGACGACCCCATCAAGAGGAAAGCACAGGAGTTCCTCCTGGAAATTCCTCAAATTGAATACTGGGAGCGTCTTGAAGCATCTGTCACCAAGTTGCAAGAAGCTATAGAGCAACTGAAGGAAGAACAGCAAAATCAAAATAGCATGCTTTGTGATGAGCGGATATTTTATACGCTTTTTGGGGGTAATTTCATGTAGATTTTAGTATGTTTTAATTAGTTTTTAGTAGAATATTATTAGTTTTTAGGCAAAAATCATATTTCTGGACTTTACTATGAGTTTGTGTGTTTTTCTGTGATTTCAGGTAATTTCTAGCTGAAATTGAGGGAGCTGAGCAAAAATTTGAGTTAGGCTGAAAAAGGACTTCTGATGCTGTTGGATCCTGACCTCCCTGCACTCGGAATGGATTTTTTGGAGCTACAGAAGTTCAATTGGCGCGCCCTCAATGGCGTTAGAAAGTACAGATCCAGGGCTTTCCAGCAATATATAATAGTCCATACTTTGCGCGAAAATAGACGACGTAACTTGGCATTGAACGCCAAGTACATGCTGCTGTCTGGAGTTAAACGCCAGAAACACATCATGATCCGGAGTTGAACGCCCAAAACACGTTATAACTTGGAGTTCAACTCCAAGAAAAGTCTCAGTTCGTGGATAGCTTTAGTCTCAGCCCCAGCACACACCAAGTGGGCCCCAGAAGTGGATTTCTGCACCAATTATCTTAGTTTACTCATATTCTGTAAACCTAGGTTACTAGTTTACTATTTAAACAACTTTTAGAGACTTATCTTGTACCTCATGACATATTCAGATCTGAATTTTATACACTTTGACGGCATGAGTCTCTAAACTCCATTGTTGGGGGTGAGGAGCTCTGTAGCGTCTCAATGAATTAATGCAATTGTTTCTATTTCATTCAAACGTGTGTGTGTTCCTATCTAAGATGTTCATTCGCGCTTAATTGTGAAGGAGGTGATGATCCATGACACTCATCACCTTCCTCAATCCATGAACGTGTGCCTAACAAACACCTCCGTTCTACATCAGACTGAATGAGCATCTCTTAGCTTCTTTAATCAGAATCTTTGTGGTATAAGCTAGAATTGATGGCGGCCATTTTTGAGGATCCGGAAAGTCTAAACCTTGTCTGTGGTATTCCGAGTAGGATTCAAGGATTGAATGGCTGTGACGAGCTTCAAACTCGCGATTGCTGGGCGTGATGACAAACGCAAAAGGATCAATGGATCCTATTCCAACATGATCGAGAACCGACAGCTGATTAGCCGTGCTGTGACAGAGCATCTGGACCGTTTTCACTGAGAGGATGGGAGGTAGCCACTGACAATGGTGACACCCTACATACAGCTTGCCATGGATGGAACTTTACAAACAATTGAGTTGAATATTACATTGCAGAAATTCAGAGGACAAAGCATCTCCAAAGCTCCAACATATTCTTCATTAATAAGGTAACAATTTCTTATTCCAAATACTTTGACTTCTTACAATTAAATCCAATTAATCTTATTGGCATCCTGACTAGGATTAATAAAATAAACATAGATTGCTTCAAACCAATAATCTCCGTGGGATCGACCCTTACTCACGTACGGTATTACTTGGACGACCCAGTGCACTTGCTGGTTAGTTGTACGGATTACAAATTCGTGCACCAAGTTTTTGGCGCCGTTGCCGGGGATTGTTCGAGTTTGAACAAACTAAAGGTTTATTTTATTTCTTAGACTAGGAATAATTTATTTTTGTTGCTACAGAGTCATTAAATCTTGAGTCCTTTATCCCCTTTTCAAAAAGAATTTTTCAAAATTATTATTTTTATCTATCAATTTTCAATTTTTTCGTGAGTTTAGTGTTTTGTTTTAAGTTTGGTGTCAATTGCATATGTTATATTTTCCTTTAATTTTTGACTTTGTGTTCTTTATTCTTCATTGACCTTTAAGTTGTTCTTGTTTATTTTTCTTGTTTGATCTTGAGTTTTTCTTGTTTTGTGTCTTTTCTTGTTTTTCTTGTGCTTTTTCAAAACATTAACTTTCAAAAATTTATACTTTTATCCATAAATATAATACATCTTTAAAATCAACACTGAAGTTACTGCCCAATTGGCTGGAGCATTAGTAGTTGTTCTTGATAATTGGGTATCTTCTTTGGAATCTTTTTCAAAAATTATTTTTCTTTGATTGAATCTTGTGCCAAACTCTAAGTTTGGTGTTACCTTGTTAATTTTTCTTTAAATTTCGAAAATTTGTTTTGGTTCTCTAAAAATTTTAAGTTTGGTGTTCTCTCTTTTGTTCTTAGTGTTCTTGTGAATCTTCAAGGTGTTCTTGAGTCTTTCCTGTGTTTTGATCTTAAAATTTTTAAGTTTGGTGTTCCTTGGTGTTTTCCCTCCAAAATTTTCGAAAATAAGGAGCATTGGATCTAAAAATTTTAAGTCTTGTGTCTTTTGTGTGTTTTTCTCTTTCATCATAAAATTCAAAATTCAAAAAAAAAATCTTTCCTAACTAATTTTAAACTACATTTTCGAAATTTTATATAAAAATTCAGATTTCAATTTCAAAATATTTTCAATTTCTTTTATTTATTTTGTTGTTATTTTATTTTATAAAATAAATTTTTTTATAAAATAAATAATATCAACATACATATCATCTTCTTTATTCCATCATGGAACTAAATGGGAATGAACAGTCCATGAGGACTCTGGGGTCATATGCTAACCCCACTACTGCTTCATATGGGAGTAGTATCTGTACCCTCCATTGGAGTTAGTAGCTTTGAGTTGAATCCTCAGCTCATTATCATGGTGCAGCAAAACTGTCAGTATTCTGGTCTTCCACATGAAGAACCTACAGAGTTTCTGGCACAATTTCTACAAATTTCTGACACAGTGCATGATAAGGAAGTATATCAGGATGTCTACAGATTATTACTGTTTCCATTTGCTGTAAAAGATCAAGCTAAGAGGTGGTTAAATAACCAGCCTAAGAACAGCATAAAAACATGGTAACAGCTGTCAAAAAAATTCCTAAATCACTATTTCCCTCCAAAACGGATGACACAGCTAAGGCTAAGCATCCAAGGCTTCAAACAGGGAGATAATGAATCCCTTTATGATGCCTGGGAGAGATACAGAGAGATGCTAAGAAAATACCCCTCTGAAATGTTTTCAGAGTGGGTGCAACTAGACATCTTCTACTATGGGCTTACAGAAAAAACTCAGATTTCTCTAGACCACTCAGCTGGTGGATCTATACATATGAGAAAAACAATTGAAGAAGCTCAAGAGCTTATTGATACAGTTGCCAGAAATCAGCATATGTACCTAAGCAGTAAATCCTCCATGAAAGAAGAAGCTAAAATAGTAACTGCTGAACTCAGTCCTGTGGATCAGGCTAATGAATTCAATCAGCAATTAGACTTTCTAACTTAGCAGCTAGCCAAATTCAAGGAAATACTACAGGAAATAAGAATGGCTAACAGGAATATGGAAGTACAGTTAAAGCAAACAGAAATGCAACTGTCAAAACAAATAGCAGAAGAATGCCAAGCAGTTCAATTAAGAAGTGGGAAAATATTAAATACCTCACTTCAAAGCAGCAAGAAGCCAAGAAATGAATAAATGGCTACTCAAAATCCCTCTGAGGACAATCAGAGCCCAGAAAGGAATAAGGCTGGCGCTGAACGCCCAGACCATGCTCACTTCTGGCGTTCAACGCCAGAAACAAGTATGAATCCGGCGTTGAACGCCCAAGGGAAGCATAGTTCTGGCATTCAGATGCCAGTGATAGATAAGGAGATGGCGTCTAACGCCTCTCCAGCTTCCACCCCTGGCATTCAAACGCCAGTGGGAGATCAGTCACATACAAGTGCTGATAACAACCCTTCTAAAAAGGCTTCCCAACCCACTTCTACAGGTAATAAACCTGCAGCAACTAAGGTTGAGGAATATAAAGCCAAAATGCCTTATCCTTAAAAACTCCGCCAAGCGGAACAGGATAAGCAATTTGCTCGCTTTGCAGACTATCTCAGGACTCTTGAAATAAAGATTCCGTTTGCAGAAGCACTTGAGCAAATACCCTCTTATGCTAAGTTCATGAAAGAGATCTTAAATCATAAGAAGGATTGGAGGGAAACTGAAAAAGTCTACCTCACTGAAGAATGCAGTGCAGTTATTCTGAAAAGCTTACCTGAGAAGCTTAAGGATCCTGGGAGCTTTATGATACCATGCACATTAGAGGGTAATTGCACCAAGCAAGCTTTATGTGATCTTGGGGCAAGTATCAACCTAATACCTGCATCTACTATCAGAAAGCTTGGTTTGACTGAAGAAATCAAACCAACCAGGATATGTCTTCAACTTGCTGATGGCTCCATTAAACAACCATCAGGCGTGATTGAAGACATGATTGTCAAGGTTGGGCCATTTGCCTTTCCTACTGACTTTGTAGTGCTGGAAATGGAGAAGCACAAGAGCGCAACTCTTATTCTAGGAAAACCTTTCCTAGCAACTGGCCGAACCCTCATTGATGTCCAAAAAGGGGAAGTAACCTCAGGAGGAGTTCAAGTTGAATGTTGTCAAAGCCATGCAACATCCAGACACCCCAAATGACTGCATGAGTGTTGATATTATTGACTCTCTGGTAAGAGAGGTCAATATGGCTGAGAGTCCTGAATCAGAGCTAGAAGACATCTTTAAAGATGTTCAGCCTGATTTGGAGGAATCAGAGAAAATAATAGAACCTCTAAAAATCCCTCAGGAAGAGGAGAAACCTCCAAAACCCGAGCTCAAACCATTACCACCATCCCTGAAATATGCATTTCTGGGAGAAGGTGATACCTTCCCTGTAATCATAAGCTCTACCTTAGAGCCACAGGAAGAGGAAGCACTAATTCAAGTGCTAAGGACACACAAGACAGCTCTTGGGTGGTCCATCAGTGATCTTAAGGGCATTAGCCCAGCCAGATGCATGCACAAGATCCTATTGGAGGGTGACGCCAAACCAGTGGTCCAACCACAAAGGCGGCTGAATCCAGCCATGAAGGAAGTGGTGCAGAAGGAAGTCACTAAATTACTAGAGGCTGGGATTATTTATCCTATTTCTGACAGCCCCTGGGTGAGCCCTGTCCAAGTCGTCCCTAAGAAGGGAGGCATGACAGTGGTTCATAATGAAAAAAATGAACTGGTTCCTACAAGAACAGTTACAGGGTGGCGTATGTGTATTGATTATAGAAGGCTCAATACAGCCACCAGAAAGGATCATTTTCCTTTACCATTCATAGACCAGATGCTAGAAAGACTAGCAGGTCATGAATACTACTGCTTCCTGGATGGATATTCAGGTTATAATCAAATTGTAGTAGATCCAAAAGATCAAGAGAAAACGGCATTCACATGTCCATCTGGAGTATTTGCATACAGAAGGATGCCATTTGGTCTGTGCAATGCACCTGCAACCTTTCAGAGGTGCATGCTCTCAATTTTCTCTGATATGGTGGAAAAATTTCTGGAAGTCTTCATGGATGACTTTTCAGTATTTGGAGACTCATTCAGCTCCTGCCTTGACCATCTAGCTCTTGTTCTAAAGAGATACCAAGAGACTAACCTGGTTTTAAACTGGGAAAAATGTCACTTTATGGTGACTAAAGGAATTGTCCTTGGGCACAAAATCTCGAACTAAGGAATAGAGGTGGATCAAGCTAAGGTAGAGGTAATTGAAAAATTACCACCACCTGCCAATGTTAAGGCAATCAGAAGCTTTCTGGGGCATGCAGGATTCTACAGGAGGTTTATAAAGGATTTTTCAAAAATCGCCAAACCTCTGAGCAACCTGCTAGCTGCTGACATGCCATTTGTCTTTGATAAAGAGTGTCTGCAGGCATTTGAGACTCTGAAAGCTAAATTGGTTACAGCACCAATCATTTCTGCACCAGACTGGACATTACCATTTGAATTGATGTGTGATGCCAGTGACCATGCCATTGGTGCAGTATTGGGACAGAGGCATGACAAGCTTCTGCACGTCATTTACTATGCCAGCCGTGTTCTAAATGACGCACAGAAGAATTACACAACCACAGAAAAAGAGCTACTTGCAGTGGTTTACGCCATTGACAAATTCAGATCCTATTTAGTAGGATCAAAAGTGATTGTGTACACTGATCATGCTTTTCTTAAATATCCACTCACAAAGCAGGATTCAAAACCCAGACTCATCAGATGGGTGTTGCTTCTGCAAGAGTTTGATATAGAAATAAGAGACAGAAAAGGGACAGAGAATCAAGTAGCAGATCACCTGTCCCGAATAGAGCCAGTAGAAGGGGCGTCCTTCCCTCTTACTGAGATCTCTGAAACCTTTCCAGATGAGCAACTCTTTACCATTTAGGAAGTGCCATAGTTTGCAGATATTGCAAACTACAAGGCAGCGAGATTCATACCCAAAGAGTACAGTAGCCTGCAATCAAAGAAATTGATCACAGATGCAAAGTACTATCTTTGGGATGAACCATATCTCTTCAAGAGATGTGCAGATGGAGTGATTCGTAGATGTGTGCCTAAGGAAGAAGCGCAGAAGATTCTATGGCACTGCCATGGATCACAGTATAGAGGACATTTTGGAAGTGAGCGAACAGCCACAAGAGTCCTCCAATGTGGCTTCTACTGGCCTACTCTCTATAAAGATTCCCGAGCGTTTGTACTTAATTGTGACAGTTGCCAAAGATCTGGCAACCTACCTCACAGTTATGCAATGCCTCAACAAGGGATCTTGGAGATTGAGTTGTTTGATGTATGGGGTATTGACTTCATGGGACCTTTCCCACCATCATACTCAAACACTTATATTCTGGTGGCAGTGGATTATGTATCCAAATGGGTGGAAGCTATTGCAACACCTACTAATTACACTAAAATAGTGTTAAAATTCCTCCAGAAATACATCTTCAGCAGATTTGGTACCCCTAGAGTATTAATCAGTGATGGGGCACTCATTTCTGCAATAAACAGCTTTACTCTGCTTTGGTTCGTTATGGAGTTAGCCACAGGGTAGCTACTCCATACCATCCACAGACTAATGAGCAAGCTGAAGTCTCAAATAGAGAACTCAAAAGAATCCTGGAACGAACTGTAATTAACCGTAGAAGGGATTGGGCAAGAAGCTTGGATGATGCTCTGTGGGCATACAGAACAGCATTCAAGACCCCTATAGGGACCTCTCCATACCAGCTTGTGTATGGAAAGGCATGTCACTTGCCAGTGGAACTGGAACACAAGGCCTATTGGGCAACAAGATTCCTGAACCTTGATGCCAAGTTAGCTGGAGAAAAACGATTGCTTCAATTAAATAAGCTAGAGGAATTTAGACTCAATGCTTTAGAGAATGCAAAAATATACAAAGAGAAAGCGAAAAGATGGTATGATAAGAAATTGTCATCCAGAGTCTTTGAGCCGGGGCAGAAAGTTCTGCTATTTAATTCTAGGCTCAAATTATTCCCTGGGAAATTAAAATCCCGGTGGAGAGGTCCATATGTAGTTACAAGTGTATCACCATATGAATACGTAGAGCTTCAGGATAATGAATCTAGCAAAAAGTTCATTGTTAATGGACAGAGAGTTAAACATTATCTTGAAAGCAATTTTGAGCAAGAATGCTCAAAACTGAGACTTGATTAGAGCTCAGTAATAGTCCAACTAAAGACAATAAAGAAGCGCTTGCTGGGAGGCAACCCAGCCATTTACAAAGTTTAATTACTAATTAAATAAATTTCCTTTTCTTTACAGGTATGTGTCAAGTATCTTTAGAAGGTAAAATAGCAATTGTTTGAGTTCACAGAATTACAGGGGAATCTGGAAGCTCACTAGCGTGGAAAAGCCAGTGAGAAACGTTTTGGGCGTTGAACGCCCAAAAGAAGCATCCACTGGGCGTTCAATGCCAGTAAGGGTAGCCATCTGGGCGTTTACAGAAAGGAGCATCTTCTGGGCGTTGAACGCCAGAAAGAAGCACCTTCTGGGCGTTTAACGCCAGATTGACAGCATCCTGGGCGTTCAGAAAAACGCCCAGTGACAAAGGACTTCCTAGCGTTCAACGCCAGAAAGAAGCAACAGCTGGGCGTTGAACGCCCAGGAGAAGCATCAATTGGGCGTTAAACGCCCAAAACATGCAGCGTTTGGGAGTTTAACGCCAGGATGGTGGGGAGGAGGTAAAATTCGTTTTTCTTCAAAAAATTTCTAATTTTTATGTTTTAATTCATGATTTGTTGCATAAACATGTTTCCAAAGATCATCCTTCAAATTCAAAAATTTTAATCCTAATTTCTAAAATCTCTAATTTCTAAAATCCCTATTTCAAAGATTTTACATGCACCTTAATCCATAAAGACAATTGATTTTCAATCCAATCCAACTCTTTTTCCAATTTCTTTTCAAACTTCATTATCTTTTAAAATCTTTTTCAAATTATATATTTCAAATTTATTTTTAAATATCATTCATTTCTTTTTAAATTATATCCTTTTCTTATCATGTTTATCTTTTATAAATCATATCTCTTATCTTATATCTTTTTCTTATTTTCGAATACCCACCCCCCTCCCTTTATATTCCCTTTCGGCGTCCCTCTTCTCATCCTGCATTCCACACTTGCTCTCCTCCTATTCCTCTTCTCTCTTTTCTTTTGCTTGAGGACAAGCAAACCTCTAAGTTTGGTGTGCTTATCCATGATCACAAAAACATTCTTACTTTGATCATGGCCCCTAAAGGAAAACAACCCAACCCAAGAGGCAAGAAAGAGAATATTCCAAAGCCACTTTGGAATCAGGGGAAGTTCTTAACTAAAGAACATTCAGACCATTACTACAAAATAATGAGCCACAGATCAGTGATCCCGGAAGTCAAGTTTGATCTGAAGGAAGATGAATATCCGGAGATCCAAGAACAAATTCGAAATAGGAACTGGGAAATCCTAGCTAATCCTGAAATGAAAGTGGGAAGGAACATGGTTCAGGAGTTCTATGCTAATCTATGGCAGACAAACAGGCAAAGAATAATTGGAGCTGCCCTCTATGACCATCGGACCTTAGTCAGAGGAAAGATTGTTCATACCCATCCTGACAAAATCAGGGAGATCTTTAAGCTTCCTCAACTGAAAGATGACCCAGACTCCTTTAATAGGAGAATGATGAGGGTAAATAAAGGTCTGGACAAGATTCTAGAGGATATATGTATCCCCGAAGCCAGGTGGACCACCAGCACGACTGGCATCCCAAATCAACTCAAAAGAGAAGATCTCAAACCAGTAGCCAGAGGCTGGCTGGATTTCATTGGGCGTTCCATATTGCCCACCAGCAACCGTTCTGAAGTTACTATTAAAAGAGCAGTGATGATTCACTGCATCATGTTGGGAAAAGAAGTAGAAGTCCATCAACTGATCTCGTGTGAACTATACAAAATAGCAAACAGGAATTCCAAGGATGCCAGATTAGCCTATCCAAGCTTAATTTCTATGCTCTGCAGAGATGCCGGAGTGAAGATGGGAATAATAGAGTATATCTCAGAATATCAATGGACAGACAACAGCTGCAGGATGATCCAATCAAGAGGAGAGCACAGGAAGTCCTCCCAGAACTTCCTCAATTCGAATATTGGGAACATATTGAAGCATCTATTTCCAAATTGCAAGAAGCTATGAACCAAATAAAGGAAGAACAGAACAATCAAAGCAGCATGCTTTGCAAACTGCTTAAGGAACAAGAAGAGCAAGGGCGTGATTTAAGGGAGCTGAAGCATCAGAAATTAATCCTTGAAGGACCAAGCATCCCACAGATCAGAGGAACATCCACTTCCCAAAATACAGGTTGTTGAGTTCTAATGTTAGCGTTAACTCTGTGATAGTGTTATTATAGAAATTTACCTTAGGGGATATATATAGTAGTAGTAGTAGTAATTAGTATATCTATTCTGGTTTTATTTCCAATTAAGTTATAATTTATTGCTCTCATCATCATCAGGCATGAATAAAATAGTAGATAATTGGAATAAAGAAGTAATTTATTTTTTCGAGTTCTTAATAATAAAAATTATAATTAATTATATGTGGTGGCAACACTTTTTGTTCTCTAAATGAATGCTTGAACAGTGCATAATTTTTATCCTGAATTTTATGAATATTGGCTCCTGAAAGAATGAGGAACACGAAAAATATTATTGACGATCTGAAAAATCATGAAATTGATTCTTGAAGCAAGAAAAAACAGTGAAAATATATATATATATATATATATATATATATATATTACAAGAAATCATTGGATCAAGAAAAAGGAATAAAAGTCAACGGCCCTTAAAACCAAAAGGCAAGGGTGAAAAGGATCCAAGGCTTTGAGCATCAATGGATAGGAGGGCCCAAGGAAGTAATTCCAGGCCTAAGCGGCTAAATCAAGCTGTCCCTAACCATGTGTTTGTGGCACGCAGGTCCAAGTGAAAAGCTTGAGACTGAGTGGTTAAAGTCGTGATCCAAAGCAAAAAGAGTGTGCTTAAGAGCTCTGGACACCTCTAACTGGGGACTTTAGCAAAGCTGAGTCACAATCTGAAAAGGTTCACCCAGTCATGTGTCTGTGACATTTATGTATCCGGTGGTAATACTGGAAAACAAAGTGCTTAGAGCCACAGCCAAGACTCATAAAGTAACTGTGTTCAAGAATCAACATACTACACTAGGAGAATCAATAATACTATCTGAATTCTGAGTTCCTATGGATGTCAATCATTTTGAATTTCAAAGGATAAAGGGAGATGCCAAAACTGTTCAGAAACAAAAAGCTACAAGCCCCGCTCATCTAATAAGAATCTGAGCTCCACTTGAAAACTCTAAAATATTATTACTTCTTAATTTCTTCTAATCCTATTTTATTTATCTAGTTGCTTGAGGACAAGCAACAGTTTAAGTTTGGTGTTGTGATGAGCGGATATTTTATACGCTTTTTGGGGTAATTTCATGTAGATTTTAGTATGTTTTAATTAGTTTTTAGTAGAATATTATTAGTTTTTAGGCAAAAATCATATTTCTGGACTTTACTATGAGTTTGTGTGTTTTTCTGTGATTTCAAGTAATTTCTGGCTGAAATTGAGGGAGCTGAGCAAAAATCTGAGTTAGGCTGAAAAAGGACTGCTGATGCTGTTGGATCCTGACCTCCCTGCACTCGGAATGAATTTTTTGGAACTACAGAAGTCCAATTGGCGCGCTCTCAACGGCGTTGGAAAGTAGACTTCCAGGGCTTTCCAGCAATTTATAATAGTCCATACTTTGCGCGAAAATAGACGACGTAACTTGGCGTTGAATGCCAAGTACATGCTGCTGTCTGGAGTTAAACGCCAGAAACACGTCATGATCCGGAGTTGAACGCCCAAAACACGTTATAACTTGGAGTTCAACTCCAAGAAAAGCCTCAGTTCGTGGATAGCTTTAGTCTCAGCTCCAGCACACACCAAGTGGGCCCCAGAAGTGGATTTCTGCACCAATTATCTTAGTTTACTCATATTCTGTAAACCTAGGTTACTAGTTTACTATTTAAACAACTTTTAGAGACTTATCTTGTACCTCATGACATTTTCAGATCTGAATTTTATACACTTTGACAGCATGAGTCTCTAAACTCCATTGTTGGGGGTGAGGAGCTCTGCAGCCTCCTAATGAATTAATGCAATTGTTTCTATTTCATTCAAACATGTGTGTGTTCCTATCTAAGATGTTCATTCGCGCTTAATTGTGAAGGAGGTGATGATCCGTGACACTCAAAACCTTCCTCAATCCATGAACGTGTGCCTGACAAACACCTCCATTCTACATCAGACTGAATGAGCATCTCTTAGCTTCTTTAATCAGAATCTTCGTGGTATAAGCTAGAATTGATGGCGGCCATTCTTGAGGATCCGGAAAGTCTAAACCTTGTCTGTGGTATTCCGAGTAGGATTCAAGGATTGAATGGCTGTGACGAGCTTCAAACTCGCGATTGCTGGGCGTGATGACAAACGCAAAAGGATCAATGGATCCTATTCCAACATGATCGAGAACCGACAGCTGATTAGTCGTGCTGTGACATAGCATCTGGACCATTTTCACTGAGAAGATGGGAAGTAGCCACTGACAGTGGTGACACCCTACATACAGCTTGCCATGGATGGAACTTTACAAACAATTGAGTTGAATATTACATTGCAGAAATTCAGAGGACAAAGCATCTCCAAAGCTCCAACATATTCTTCATTAATAAAGTAACAATTCCTTATTCCAAATACTTTGACTTCTTACAATTAAATCCAATTAATCTTATTGGCATCCTGGCTAGGATTAATAAAATAAACATAGATTGCTTCAAACCAATAATCTCCGTGGGATCGACCCTTACTCACGTAAGGTATTACTTGGACGACCCAGTGCACTTGCTGGTTAGTTGTACGGATTACAAATTCGTGCACCACTTTGTAAACTGCTTAAGGAACAAGAAGAGCAAGGGCGTGAACTGAAGCAACTGAAGCGTCAGAAGCTGTCTCTTGAAGGGCCAAGCACCCCACAGATTAAAGGAGCATCCACCTCTAAAAATAAAGGTTATTGAGTCCTAATCTTAGCCTTAACTCTGTGATATATTAGTAGTAGTAATTAGTATATCTATTTTAATTTTATCTCCAATTAAGCTATAATTTATTTTCTCATCATCATCAAACATAAATAAATAGTAGATTTTTAGAATAAAGAGGCAATTTTTTTTCGAGTTTTTAATAAGGAAAATTCTAATTATTTAGATGTGGTGGCAATACTTTTTGTCTTCTGAATGAATGCCTGAACAGTGCATATTTTTTATATTGAATTTTATGAATGTTAAAATTGTTGGCTCTTGAAAGAATGATGAACAAGATAAATATTATTGATGATCTGAAAAATTATGAAATTGATTCTTGAAGCAAGAAAAAGTCAATAGCCATTTAAACCCAAAGGCAAGGGTGAAAAGGATCCAAGGCTTTGAGCATCAATGGATAGGAGGGCCCAAGGAAATAAATCCAGGCCTAAGCGGCTAAATCAAGCTGTCCCTAACCATGTGCTTGTGGCATGCAAGTCCAAGTGAAAAGCTTGAGACTGAGTGGCTAAAGTCGTGATCCAAAGAAAAAGAGTGTGCTTAAGAACTCTGGACACCTCTAATTGGGGACTTGAGCAAAGATAAGTCACAATCTGAAAAGGTTCACCCAGTTATGTGTCTGTGGCATTTATGTATCCGGTGGTAATACTGGAAAATAAAGTGCTTAGGGCCACGACCAAGACTCATAAAATAGCTGTGTTCAAGAATCAACATACTAAACTAGGAGAATCAATAATACTATCTGAATTCTGAGTTCCTATGGATGCCAATCATTCTGAATTTCAAAGGATAAAGTGAGATACCGAAACTGTTCGGAAGCAAAAAGCTACTAACCCCGCTCATCTAATTAGAATCTGAGCTTCACTTGAAACTCTGAGATATTATTGCTTCTTAATTTCTTTTTATCCTATTTTATTTATCTAGTTACTTGGGGACAAGCAATAGTTTAAGTTTGGTGTTGTGATGAGCGGATATTTTATACGCTTTTTGGGGGTAATTTCATGTAGATTTTAGTGTGTTTTAGTTAGTTTTTAGTATATTTTTATTAGTTTTTAGGCAAAATTCATATTTCTGGACTTTACTATTAGTTTGTATGTTTTTCTGTGATTTCAGGTATTTTCTGGCTGTAATTGAGTGAGCTGAGCAAAAATCTGATTCAGACTGGAAAAGGACTGCTGATGCTATTGGATTCTGACCTCCCTGCACTCGGAATAGATTTTTTGGAGCTTCAGGAGTCCAATTGGCGCGCTCTCAATTGGGTTGGAAAGTAGGCATCCAGGGCTTTCCAGCAATATATAATAGTCCATACTTTGCGCGAAGATAAATGATGTAAATTGGCGTTTAACGCCAGTTCCATGTTACATTCTAGCGTTGAACACCAGAAACAAGTTGCAAGTTGGAGTTAAACACCAGAAATAGGCTACAACCTGACGTTTAACTCCAGAAAAAGCCCAGGCTCGTGAGAAGCTTAAGTCTCAGCCCCAACACACACCAAGTGGGCTCCAGAAGTGGATTTCTGCACTATCCATCTTAGTTTACTCATTTTCTGTAAACCTAGGTTACTAGTTTAGTATTTAAACAACTTTTAGAGACTTATTTTATACCTCATGAAATTTTGGATCTGGACTTTGTACTTTTTTGATGGCATGAGTCTCTAAACTCTATTTTGGGGGTGAGGAGCTCTGTAGCGTCTCGATGAATTAATGCAGTTATTTCTGTTTTCTATTCAAACATGCTTATTTCTATCTAAGATGTTCATTCGCACTTCAATATGAAAAAGGTGATGATCCGTGACACTCATCACCATTCTCAACCTATGAACGCGTGTCTGACAACCACCTCCATTCTACATTAGACTGAATGAGTATATCTTAGATTCCTTAATCAGAGTCTTCGTGGTATAAGCTAGAATCCATTGGCAGCATTCTTGAGAATCCAGAAAGCCTATACCTTGTCTGTGGTATTCCGAGTAGGATTCAGGGATTGAATGACTGTGATGAACTTCAAACTCGTGAGTGTTGGGCGTAGTGACAGACGCAAAAGGATCAATGGATCCTATTCCGACATGATCGAGAACTGACAGGTGATTAGCCATGCGGTGACAGCGCATTTGGACCATTTTCACTGAGAGGACGGATGGTAGCCATTGACAACGGTGATCCACCAACACACAGCTTGCCATAGGAGGAACTTTGCGTGCGTGAAGAAGAAGATAGGGGGAAAGCAGAGATTCAGAAGACAAAGCATCTCCATTACTGCGAAAAAATTACTTATCTTATGCTCTTTCACTTTTTACACGTTGAAACTAAATAACCCTATTGGTATCCTAACTAAGAATAATAAGATAACTATAGCTTGCTTCAAGCCAACAATCTCCGTGGGATTCGACCCTTACTCACGTAAGGTATTACTTGGACGACCCAGTGCACTTGCTGGTTAGTTGTGCGGAATTACATAGTGTGAGTGTAATTTTCGTGCACCAAGTAGCACCCGATTCTGGTGATAGAGTTTGCTTCCCAGTCCTGACCCAGGGGGAGCATCCCTTCTTCTATGCTTATGACTTCTTGTTTAGCCAAATGAACATCACCTTTCCTTTTACCTCTTTTGAAACTGACCTGTTATGGTCCTGTAACGTAGCCCCTTCATAGCTCCATCCGAATTCATGGGGTTTCATCAAGACTTTTCAGCTTGTTTGTCAAGAATTCGATGTTACACCTTCTCAAACTCTTTTTCTATATCTTTTCGTGTTGACCAAGCCTGGGACTACCAAGAAGAAGGCTTCTTGGATTTCTTTTAGGTCTGCCCAGGGGCATAAGGTTTTTTCCATGTATGACGAATCTTTCTGGGATTTTAAGAATTACTTCTTTAAGGTTCGAGCTATTGAAGGAGCCCGGCCTTTCTTTCTGGACGAAAATAACGAACCCTGCTTTCCCTTAGAGTGGCAGAAGAACATAGTGGTATCCAGATATACTTGGGAGATGTTGGACGAGGTCGAGCAGGTCTTTGTGAATATCTTGGAGGATATTTGGGGGGAACCTCCTCATTTGGATACTAAAAAATCTTTGGGAGACCTGTCCCTTATTCAAACTGCTTTGGGTATTGCTTTGATATATTTTGTTTCTTATTTTTCTCCTACTTTCTTCCCAGTATGATAAATTGTTGTTTTCCATTTTTAGAGATGGCCAAGAATAATGATGCAATGAAGGCCTTTAAGAAGCCGAGGAAAGCTATTGCAGCTCAAAACACCTCGACCCGTGTAGATGGGAAAGGAACTTCTCAAGTTCCTTTGAAGCCATCCGTGCCGAGCTCTCCTGGCCCGAGGAGAATGATCCCTACACCTCGGGTCCGTTTAGTGGATCCCCCACAATCTTCTACTGCTGCTGTGGTTTCTTCTTCGGCCGTCCCTCCTCCTAAAAGACCTCGAACTGTTGAACCTTTCAATCTGGACGCCCCGGATTTTGACCCTATTGGTTTTGTAGACCAGAAGATCACACCTTATGGTGCCCTCTCAATGGATGATGTATCTCTCCTTCATCACTTAGATTTTATAACTTAGAGTAGTGTTAAGATGGCTCATATGGGAGCTGCTTTGTATCGAACTGCCCAAAATTTGCATCTGCATGCTACCAAAGCCTTTATGGAGGAAGCTAAGCAAGAGTTTGATCGAATGAAGGGTCTAAAAGAGGAGTTTGAAGCAGAGCTGACTAAACTGAAGAAGGAGCTGGAAGGGGAAAAGGCCAGCTCTCTTGCCCTGGCGGCCTCTGTGCAGTTGGCTGAGGATGTGGTATTGAAGCACAAAGAATGCTATGTCACGTCCTATCGAGAAGTGATGCGTCTTCGGGAGGAGCTAGAGTCGGCCCGGGTTGATTATTCTGAGCTCCAGGGTCACCTTGTGGGCAGCGTAACTGCTGCTTATGAGAACCTGAAGGAGCAGGTTCGGGTTATCACCCTGGAAGCTGATCTTGCTTTATTTAGTTTGGATAATGTTGTGAAGGATGGCAAGATCATTCCTGAGGACCCTGATGATGATGATGTTGAGCCTCTCTTTGAGCCTATGGCCAAAGCTTCTGTCGTGTCGGCTTATTCAACTCCTGCTTGTTCCGTAGCTGATCCTGATTGCCAGACTCGCCCTCCTTCACCACGTGCTGATGCTGCCAAGAAGCCTTTGGGTGCTTGATTGACTTCTGTAACTACTTTGTGTAGATAGCCCGGTTTGTGGGTGATGAGCGGATAATTTATACGCTTTTTGGCATTGTTTTTAGTATGTTTTTAGTATGTTTTAGTTAGTTTTTAGTATATTTTTATTAGTTTTTAGTTAAAATTCACTTTTCTGGACTTTACTATGAGTTTGTGTGTTTTTCTGTGATTTCAGGTATTTTCTGGCTGAAATTGAGGGACTTGAGCAAAAATCTGATTCAGAGGCTGAAAAGGATTGCAGATGCTATTGGATTCTGACCTCCCTGCACTCGAAGTGGATTTTCTGGAGCTACAGAAGCCCAATTGGCGCGCTCTCAACGCCATTCGAAAGTAGACATCCTGGGCTTTCCAGCAATATATAATAGTTCATACTTTGCTCAAGTTTTGATGGCCCAAACTGGCGTTCCAAATCAGCTCAAAACTGCCCGGCGTTAAACACCGGAACTGGCACAAGAATGGGAGTTAAACGCCCAAACTGGCACAAAAGTTGGCGTTTAACTCCAAGAGAAGTATCTACACGAAAATGCTTCAATGCTCAGCCCAAGCACACACCAAGTGGGCCCGGAAGTGGATTTTTATGTAATTTACTCATTTCTGTAAACCCTAGGCTACTAGTTCTCTACAAATAGGACCTTTTACTATTGTATTTTCATCTTTAGATCTTTGAATCTTTTGATCACGTTTTGGGGGCTGGCCTCTCGGCCATGCCTAGACCTTGTTCTTATGTATTTTCAATGGTGGAGTTTCTACACACCATAGATTAAGGTGTGGAGCTCTGCTGTACCTCGAGTATTAATGCAATTACTATTGTTCTTCTATTCAATTCAGCTTATTCTTGTTCTAAGATATTCATTTGCACCCAAGAACATGATGAATGTGATGATTATGTGACACTCATCATCATTCTCACTTATGAAAAAGTGCCTGACAACCATTTCTGTTCTACAAGCAAACAAGGCTTGAATGTTTATCTCTTGGATCCCTTAATCGGAATCTTCGTGGTATAAGCTAGAACTGAAGGCGGCATTCAAGAGAATCCGGAAGGTCTAAACCTTGTCTGTGGTATTCTAAGTAGGATTCAATGATTGAATGACTGTGACGAGCTTCAAACTCCTGAAGGCTGGGCGTTAGTGACAGACGCAAAAGAATCACTGGATTCTATTCCAACCTGATTGAAAACCGACAGATGATTATCCGTGCAGTGACAGGGTGCGTTGAACATTTTCACTGAGAGGATGGGAGGTAGCCACTGACAACGGTGAAACCCTACATACAGCTTGCCATGGAAAGGAGTAAGAAGGAATAGATGAAGACAGTAGGAAAGCAGAGAGACGGAAGGGACAAAGCATCTCCATACGCTTATCTGAAATTCTCACCAATGAATTACATAAGTATCTCTATCTTTATCTTTATGTTTTATTCATACATCATCCATAACCATTTGAGTCTGCCTGACTAAGATTTACAAGGTGACCATAGCTTGCTTCATACCAACAATCTCCGTGGGATCGACCCTTACTCGCGTAAGGTTTATTACTTGGACGACCCAGTACACTTGCTGGTTAGTTGTGCGAAGTTGTGATAAAGAGTTGGGATTACAATTGTGCATAACATGTTGATGGCGCCATTGATGATCACAATTTCGTGCACCAAGTTTTTGGCGCCGTTGCCGGGGATTGTTGAGTTTGAACAACTAACGGTTCATCTTGTGCTTAGATTAGGTATTTTTCTTCAGAGTTCTTAAGAATGAATTCTAGTGTTTCAAGGTGATGTTCTTATCATCACCAAAGCTGATTGATCTTCATCAATTTAGCTCTTGAATGCAATGTCCTGCTGAAGCTTGGCTAGCCATGTCTAATTCCTTTAGACTGAAGCTTTAGACTAACATTGCATGATTCCTGGAATTCTCATTAAGAATTTTGATGTCTTTATTTTCTTTTTCCACTTAATTTTAAAAAATCCAAAAAAAATTTACAAAATCATAAAAACCAAAAATATTTTATGTTTCTTGTTGAGTCTAGAGTCTCATTTTAAGTTTGGTGTCAATTGCATGTTTTTGTTCTTCTTGCATTCATTCATGTGTCTTCAGTGATCTTCAAGTTGTTCTTGATGATTTACTTGCTCTGATCTTTAATTCTCTTATCTTGAGTATTTTTGTTGTTTGTCATATGCATTCTCAACTTGTTAGTGTCAGTAGTATACAAACTTCTAAGTTTGGTGTCATGCATGCATTGTTTATTTGATTTTAGTTGCATTTTGATTATTCCTCATTATTAAAAATCCAAAAAATATTTTTAATTTGTGTCTTTTCAAGTCAATAATACAGAGATTGAAGATTCAGAACATACAGCAGAGGAATTACACAGAAAAAGCTGGGCGTTCAAAACGCCCAGTGAAGAAGACAAACTGGCGTTTAACGCCAGCCAGGGTGCCTGGCTGGGCGTTTAACGCCCAAAAGGGTAGTGCTTTGGGCGTTAAACGCCAGAATGTGCACCATTCTAGGCGTTTAACGCCAGGATGGCACAAGAGGGAAGATTTTGTTTTCAATTCAAATTTTTTTCAAGTTTTCAACATTTTTCAAAATCAAATCTTTTTCAAATCAAATCTTTTCAATCAAATCTTTTTCAAAATCAATTTCTTTCCATTTTCAAAAATACTTGCTATCAATTAATGATTTGATTCAACATTTCAAGTATGTTGCCTTTTCTGTTGAGAAAGGTTTAATGTTTGAATCATATCTTTTCTTGTTAGCCAAGTCATTAATTTTCAAAATCAAATCTTTTTAAATTGTTTTTCAAATCATATCTTCTCAATCATGTCTTTTTAAAATTATATCTTTTTCAATCATATCTTCTTAAATCACATCTTTTTCAAAATAGTTTTCAATCATATCTTTTTAATTTCTTATTTCAAAATCTTTTTCAAAGATCACTTGATTTCTTTTCCACTCTTAGTTTTCGAAAATCAATTAGTATTTTTCAAAATGTTTTTAAAATCCTTTTAATTTATTTTCAAAAATTTCTTCCCCTCTTTTCACATCCTTCTATTTATGGACTAACACTCATCCTTAATGCACAATTCGAACTCCATCTTTCTTGATAAGTTCGAATTTTCTACCTCTTCCTTCCATTTTTCTTTTCCTCTGACACCTCAAGGAATCTCTACATAGAGGATTCCATATTTTCTTGTTTTCTTCTCTTTCATATGAGCAGGAGCAAAGACAAAAGCATTCTTGTTGAGGCTGACCCTGAACCTGAAAGGACCTTGAAGAGAAAGATAAGAGAAGCTAAGGCACAACTCTCTGTAGAGGACCTAACAGAAATCTTCAAACAAGAAGAACCATGGCAGCCGAAAACAACAACAATGCCAACAGTGCAAGGAAGGTGCTGGGTGACTTTACTGCACCTACTCCCAACTTCTATGGGAGAAACATCTCTATCCCTGCCATTGGATCAAACAACTTTGAGCTTAAGCCTTAATTGGTTTCTCTAATGCAATAGAATTGCAAGTTCCATGGACTTCCATTGGAAGATCCTCATGAGTTTTTAGCTGAGTTCTTGCAAATCTGTGATACTGTCAAGACTAATGGGGTTGACCCTGAGGTCTACAGACTTATGCTATTCCCTTTTGCTGTAAGAGACAGAGCTAGGACATGGTTGGACTCACAACCTAAAGAAAGCCTGAACTCTTGGGAAAAGCTAGTCAATGCCTTCTTGGCAAAGTTCTTTCCACCTAAAAAATTGAGTAAGCTTAGAGTGGAAGTCCAAACCTTCAAACAGAAGGAAGGAGAATCCCTCTATGAAGCTTGGGAAAGATACAAACAATTAATCAGAAAGTGTCCCTCTGACATGCTTTCTGAATGGAGCATCATAGGTATCTTCTATGATGGTCTGTCTGAATTGTCCAATATGTCATTGGATAGTTCTGCTGGAGGCTCTCTTCATCTGAAGAAGACGCCTGCAGAAGCTCAAGAACTGATTGAAATGGTTGCAAATAACCAATTCATGTACACTTCTGAAAGGAATCCTGTGAATAATGGGATGAATCAGAAGAAAGGAGTTATTGAGATTGATACTCTGAATGCCATATTGGCTCAGAACAAAATATTGACTCAGCAAGTCAATATGATTTCTCAAAGTTTGTTTGGAATGCAAGCTGTACCAGGCAGTACTAAGGACGCTTCATCTGAAGAAGAAGCTTATGACCCTGAGAACCCTTCAATGGAAGAGGTGAATTACATGGGAGAACCCTATGGAAACACCTATAATCCTTCATGGAGAAATCATCCAAATCTCTCATGGAAGGATCAACAGAGACCTCAACAAGGTTTCAACAACAATAATGGTGGAAGAAACAGGTTTAGCAATGGCAAGCCTTTTCCATCATCTTCTCAGCAACAGACAGAGAATTCTAAGCAGAACAACTCTGACTTAGCAACCATGGTCTCTGATCTAATAAAAAACACTCAAAGTTTCATGACTGAAACAAGGTCCTCCATTAGAACTTGGAGGCACAAGTGGGACAGCTGAGCAAGAAAGTTACTAAACTCCCTCCTAACACTCTTTTAAGCAATACAGAAGAGAATCCAAAAGGAGAATGCAAGGCCATTGACATGATCCACATGGCCAAAACTAGGAGAGGAGGAAGAGGCAGTGAACGCCACCGAGGAAGACCTCAATGGACGTTCACTGGCCTTCAATGAGTTCCCTAATGAGGAACGATGGGAATCTGAGGCTCACACTGAGACCATAGAGATCCCATTAGATCTTCTTCTACCATTCATGAGCTCTGATGAGTATTCTTCCTCTGAAGAGGATGAATATGTCACTGAAGAGAAAGTTGCTAAATTCCTTGGAGCAATCATGAAGCTAAATGACAAGTTATTTGGTAATGAGACTTGGGAGGATGAACCACCTTTGCTAACCAAAGAACTAGATGACTTGTCTAGGTAGAAGTTACCTCAAAAGAGACAAGATCCTGGGAAGTTTTCAATACCTTGTACCATAGGCACCATGACCTTCAAGAAGGCTCTGTGTGACCTAGGGTCAAGTGTAAACCTCATGCCTCTCTCTGTAATGGAGAAGCTAGGGATCCTTGAGGTACAAGCTGCAAGAATCTCACTAGAGATAGCAGACAATTCAAGAAAACAAGCTTATGGACTTGTAGAGGATGTTCTAGTGAAAGTTAAAGACCATTACATCCCTATTGATTTCATAGTCCCAGAGACTGGGAAGTGCATGGATGAATCCATCATCCTTGGCAGACCCTTCCTAGCCACAGCAAAGGCTGTGATTGATGTGGACAGAGGAGAATTGATCATTCAAGTGAATGAAGAATCCCTTGTGTTTAAGGCTCAAGGATATCCCTCTGTAACCATGGAGTGGAAGCATGAAGAGCTTCTCTCAAAACAGAGCCAAACAGAGTCCCCACAATCAAACTCTAAGTTTGGTGTTGGGAGGCCACAACCAACTTCTAAGTTTGGTGTTGAACCCCCACATTCAAACTCTAAGTTTGGTGTTGGGAGGTTCCAACATTGCTCTGAGCATCTGTGAGGCTCCATGAGAGCCCACTGTCAAGCTACTGACATTAAAGAAGCGCTTGTTGGGAGGCAACCCAATGTTATATTTATCTCTTTTTCCTTTGTTATTTTATGTTTTCTGTAGGTTGATGATCATGGGACGTCACAAAATCAATTGAAAAAGCAAAAACAGAATGAAAAATAGAAAGAAAAACAGCACACCCTGGAGGAAGACCTTGCTGGCATTTAAACGCCAGTAAGGGCAGCAAATGGGCGTTTAACACCCAGTCTGGCACCATTCTAGGCGTTTAACGCCAGAAAGGGGCACCAGACTGGCGTTAAACGTCAGGAAAGGGCAAGAAATTGGCGTTAAACGCCAGAAATGGGCACCAGCCCGGCGTTTAACGCCAGAATTGGCACAAAGAGCATTTTTGCTCGCCACTTGGTGCAGGGATGACTTTTCCTTGACACCTCAGGATCTGTGGACCCCACAGGATCCCCACCTACCTCACCACACTCTCTTTTCTTCTTCACCCATTCACCAATCACCTCAACACCTCTTCCCCAAAAACCCATCACTTATCAAATCCCACTATTCTCTTCACCACTCACATCCATCTTTCATAAAATCCCACCTACCTCACCATTCAAATTCAAACCACTTTCCCTCCCAAACCCACCCATTCATAACCGAACCTTACCCCTCTCTCCACTCCTATATAAACCCATCTTCACTCCTTCATTTTCACACAACCTAAACTCTACTTCTCCCCCTTTGGCCAAACCACAAAGCCATCTTCATCTCCTTCATTTCTTCTTCTTCTACTCTCTTCTTTCTTCTTTTGCTCGAGAACGAGCAAACCTCTTAAGTTTGGTGTGGTAAAAGCATTGCTTTTTGTTTTTCCATAACCATTTATGGCATCCAAGGCCGGAGAAACCTCTAGAAAGAGGAAAGGGAAGGCAAAAGCTTCCACCTCCGAGTCATGGGAGATGGAGAGATTCATCTCAAGGGTGCATCAAGACCACTTCTATGAAGTTGTGGCCATGAAGAAGGTGATCCCCGAGGTCCCTTTCAAACTTAAAAAGAGTGAATATCCGGAGATCCGACATGAGATCCGAAGAAGAGGTTGGGAAGTTCTTACCAACCCCATTCAACAAGTCGGAATTTTAATGGTTCAAGAGTTCTATGCCAATGCATGGATCACTAAGAACCATGATCAAAGTGTGAACCCGGACCCAAAGAATTGGCTTACAATGGTTCGGGGGAAATATTTGGATTTTAGTCCGGAAAATGTAAGGTTGGCATTCAACTTGCCCCTGATGCAAGGAGCTGAACACCCATACACTAGAAGGGTCAACTTTGATCAAAGGTTGGACCAAGTCCTCACAGTCATTTGTGAAGAGGGCGCTCAATGGAAGAGAGATTCAAAAGGAAAGCCGGTTCAACTGAGAAGGCATGACCTCAAGCCCGTGGCTAGAGGATGGTTGGAGTTTATCCAACGCTCAATCATTCCGACTAGCAACCGGTCCGAAGTTACTATAGACCGGGCCATCATGATTCATAGCATCATGATTGGAGAAGAAGTAGAAGTTCATGAGGTTATAGCCCAAGAACTTTATAAGGTGGCGGACAAGTCCTCTACCTTGGCAAGGTTAGCCTTTCCTCATCTCATTTGTCACCTCTGTTATTCAGTTGGAGTTGACATAGAGGGAGACACCCTTATTGATGAGGACAAGCCCATCACTAAGAAAAGGATGGAGCAAACAATAGACCCCTCTCATCATGAAATCCCTGAGATGCCTCAAGGGATGCACTTTCCTCCACAAAACTATTGGGAGCAAATCAATACCTCCCTAGGAGAATTGAGTTCCAACATGGGACAACTAAGGGTGGAGCACCAAGAACATTCCATCCTCCTCCATGAAATTAGAGAAGATCAAAGAATCATGAGAGAGGAGCAACAAAGGCAAGGAAGAGACATTGAGGAGCTCAAGCACTCCATAAGATCTTCAAGAGGAAGAACAAGCCGCCATCACTAAGGTGGACCCGTTCTTTAATTTCCTTGTTCTTTATCTTCCTTTTTTCGAATTTTAATGCTTATGCTTATCTATGTTTGTGTCTTTTGATCATTAGTGTCTTAGTGTCTATGCCTTAAAGTTATGAATGTCCTATGAATCCATCACCTTTCTTGAATGAAAAATGTTCTTAATTGAAAAAGAGAAGAATTGCATGAATTTTAAATTTTATAACAGATTAATTATTTTGATGTGGTGGCAATATTTTGGTTTCTGAATGTATGCTTGAACAGTGCATAAATCTTTTGAATTTTTTGTTCATGAATGTTGGCTCTTGAAAGAATGATGAAAAATGAGACATGTTACTGAGGATCTGAAAAATCATAAAAATGATTCTTGAAGCAAGAAAAAGCAGTGAATACAAAAAAAAATTCGAAAAAAAAGGAGAAAGAGAAAGAAAGAAAAGAAAAAAAGAAAAAAAATAATAAAGTTGTCATCCAAAGCAAAAAGAGTGTGCTCAAGATCCCTGGACACCTCTAATTGGGGACTCTAGCAAAGCTGAGTCAAAATCTGAAAAGGTTCACCCAGTTATGTGTCTGTGGCATGTATGTATCCGGTGGTAATACTGGAAGACAGAGTGCTTTGGGCCACGGCCAAGACTCATAAAGTAGCTGTGTTTAAGAATCATCATACTTAACTAGGAGAATCAATAACACTATCTGGATTCTGAGTTCCTATAGAAGCCAATCATTCTGAATTTCAAAGGATAGAGTGAGATGCCAAAACTGTTCAGAGGCAAAAAGCTAAAGCCCCGCTCATCTAATTAATACTGATCTTCATAGATGTTTTTGGAGTTCATTGCATATTCTATTCTTTTTATCTTATTTGATTTTTAGTTGCTTGGGGACAAGCAACAATTTAAGTTTGGTGTTGTGATGAGCGGATAATTTATACGCTTTTTGGCATTGTTTTTAGTATGTTTTAGTTAGTTTTTAGTATATTTTTATTAGTTTTTAGTTAGAATTTACTTTTCTGGACTTTACTATGAGTTTGTGTGTTTTTCTGTGATTTCAGGTATTTTCTGGCTGAAATTGAGGGACTTGAGCAAAAATCTGATTCAGAGGCTGAAAAGGACTACAGATGCTGTTGGATTCTGACCTCCCTGCACTCGAAGTGCATTTTCTGGAGCTACAGAAGCCCAATTGGCGTGCTCTCAATGGCGTTCGAAACTAGACATCCTGGGCTTTCCAGCAATATATAATAGTTTATACTTTGCCCAATATTTGATGGCTCAAACTGGCGTTCCAAATCAGCTCAAAACTGCCCGACGTTAAACGCCGGAACTGGCACAAGAATGGGAGTTAAACGCCCAAACTGGCACAAAAGTTGGCGTTTAACTCCAAGAGAAGTCTCTACACGAAAATGCTTCAATGCTCAGCCCAAGCACACACCAAGTGGGCCCGGAAGTGGATTTTTATGTAATTTATTCATTTCTGTAAACCCTAGGCTACTAGTTCTATACAAATAGGACCTTTTACTATTGTATTTTCATCTTTAGATCTTTGAATCTTTTGATCACGTTTTGGGGGCTGGCCTCTCGGCCATGCCTAGACCTTGTTCTTATGTATTTTCAACAGTGGAGTTTCTACACACCATAGATTAAGGTGTGGAGCTCTGCTGTACCTCGAGTATTAATGCAATTACTATTGTTCTTCTATTCAATTCAGCTTATTCTTGTTCTAAGATATTCATTTGCACCCAAGAACATGATGAATGTGATGATTATGTGACACTCATCATCATTCTCACTTATGAACAAGTGCCTGACAACCACTTCTGTTCTACAAGCAAACAAGGCTTGAATGTTTATCTCTTGGATCCCTTAATCGGAATCTTCGTGGTATAAGCTAGAACTGATGGCGGCATTCAAGAGAATCCGGAAGGTCTAAACCTTGTCTGTGGTATTCTGAGTAGGATTCAATGATTGAATGACTGTGACGAGCTTCAAACTCCTGAAGGCTGGGCTTTAGTGACAGACGCAAAAGAATCACTGGATTCTATTCTAACCTGATTGAGAACCGACAGATGATTAGCCATGCCGTGACAGGGTGCGTTGAACATTTTCACTGAGAGGATGGGAGGTAGCCACTGACAACAGTGAAACCCTACATACAGCTTGCCATGGAAAGGAGTAAGAAGGAATGGATGAAGACAATAGGAAAGCAGAGAGACGGAAGGGACAAAGCGTCTCCATACGCTTATCTTAAATTCTCACCAATGAATTACATAAGTATCTCTATCTTTATCTTTATGTTTTATTCATACATCATCCATAACCATTTGAGTCTGCCTGACTAAGATTTACAAGGTGACCATAGCTTGCTTCATACCAACAATCTCCGTGGGATCGACCCTTACTCGCGTAAGGTTTATTACTTGGATGACCCAGTACACTTGCTGGATAGTTGTGCGAAGTTGTGATAAAGAGTTGGGATTACAATTGTGCGTACCATGTTGATGGCGCCATTGATGATCACAATTTCGTGCACCAGTGGGCGTTTGAACTCATATTTTGTTGACTTTTGACGTCTTTTTAGTTGTTGGTTTTAGCAACTTTATTATGGTAAACAAAATAGTTTTCCGGCTTTGTGGGCTGCATTTGTCGGCCTCTGACACTGGCTATTATTATGACTTTTTGTTTTTATATCATATCTGATTGCGCTTGTCTTGGTGTCTTCGTAGTCTTTGTGAGTATTGGGATGATCGGCTTGATTTCTTTGCCTGACGCTGCTTTCAACAATTTTTTTGTTAGGAATTGTAATACTGAGTTTGCCGATTTCTTCAACTTGGTTTCTTTACCCGAGTTGTTTGTATGTAGCCCTCCTTTTTGTACTTTACTTAGGTCTCTTCCAGGGGTAGCTTTATTATGTCGGATCCTGTCGAGTTACTTAGTAATCCTCTTTCTTGGACCTTGTTCAGGTCTCTTTCAGGGATTACCTTTTGTAGCTTTGTATCTTGGGCCGACTTTGTCATGTCGGGCCCTGTTGAGTTACTTGGTAATCCTCTTTCTCGGACCTTGTTCAGGTCTCTTTTAGGGATTACCTTTTGTAGCTTTATATATTGGGCCGACTTCATCATGTCGGGCCCAGTCGAGTTACTTGGTAATCCTCTTTCTTGGACCTTGTTCAAGTCTCTTTCAGGGATTACCTTCTGTAACTTTATATCTTGGGCCGACTTCATCATGTCGGGCCCTGTCGAGTTACTTGGTAATCCTCTTTCTTGGACCCTGTTCAGGTCTCTTTCAGGGATTACCTTCTGTAACTTTATATCTTGGGCCGACTTCATCATGTCAGGCCCTGTCGAGTTACCTGGTAATCATCTTTCTTGGACCTTGTTCAGGTCTCTTTCAAGGATTACCATCTGTAACTTTATATCCTGGGCCAACTTCATCATGTCGGGCCCTGTCGAGTTATTTGGTAATCCTCTTTCTTGGACCTTGTTCAAGTCTCTTTCAGGGATTACCTTCTGTAACTTTATATCTTGGGCCGACTTCATCATGTCGGGCCCTGTCGAGTTACTTGGTAATCCTCTTTCTTGGACCTTGTTCAGGTCTCTTTCAGGGATTACCTCTGTAACTTTTTCGTAGGAGTCCGACTTCATCATGTCGGGCTCTTCTAAGTTATAGTAATCCTCTTTTATAGGGTTGGACAGACCTCTTTCCAGGGCTTTACTTATAACTTGGGTCGTTGTGGCTGGTCTGACTTCTTTATGCCGGCCAGTCTTCAAGTTATTTTATAGCAATCCATTTTATTAGGACCTCGTCGGGTCCTTTCTTTGGATCACTTTCTATGAATTCTTGCATTTTTCCAGTTTGATACTTGTGAATTTTGTAGAGTTTGGGTTTTAACCTTCGTTTGGTCGACCATTTAATGAATTTGGTTTTCATTTTTGGTCTTTATCGTGATCGCGCAGTGAATTTGGTTTTCACTTTCTGTCGATCTGTAGCTTTATAATCGGGCGATGAATGTTTCGGAATAATGCGGCTTGAGCGTTTGTAGAAAATCTGAATAGATCTTATTAAAAGAGAATGCAAATATATACATGCGGGGGTTAATTTCCTAAGTCGGGTGATTTGTAAGTCTTGGTCTTGGCGCCTCATTAAAAAACCTTTTCAGGAAAAAGAGTGCGCCTTGTCCCAAGGTCCTTTATCATCCCTAACTATAGTACCTTCTTAGGTTGCAGGCGTGCCATGACCTAAGAAGTTCTCTCCTGTCGAGTTCGGAAAGCCTGTAGTAGCCTTTTCCCACCACTTCTATGACTCGGTAGGATCCTTTCCAGTTTACTGTCAACTTTCATTCTCTAGGTTGAGTTGTTCCAATGTCGTTTCAGATTAGAATGAGGTCGTCCTTAGCAAAGGCTCGCTGTATTACCTTTTGATTGTATCTGGAAGCCATTCGTCATTTTAATGCCGCTTCCCTTATCCGAGCTCTTTCTCGGACTTCCAGAAGTAGGTCGAGCTCTTCCCTTTGAAGTTGGAAGTTGGCTTCTTCGCTATAGTAGATCACTCTAGGTGACCTTTCTTCAATCTCTACTGGGATCATTGCCTCCATTCCATATGCTAATCGGAAGGGTGATTCCTTTGTGGTGGAATGTGGCGTTGTTCGATATGCCCATCAAACCTATGGGAGCTCCTCGGCCCAGTCTCCCTTTGCATCCTGTAACCTCTGCTTCAGCCCAGCCAGTATGACTTTGTTAGCAGCTTCAGCTTGTCCATTGGCTTGGGAATGTTCAACAGAGGTGAATTGTTGTCTTATATTCAAGTCGGCTGCTAGCTTTCTAAAGCCTGCGTCTGTGAACTGAGTACCATTGCTTGTGGTGATGGAGTATGGAATCCCAAACCTTGTAACGATATTTCTATATAGAAATTTCTGACTTCTTTGAGCAGTGGCGTTAGCTAGTGGTTCTGCCTCAATCCACTTTGTGAAGTAGTCTATTCCCACTATGAGGAATTTGACTTGTCCCGATCCTTGAGAAAAAGGTCCGAGAAGGTCGAGTCCCCATTTTGCGAACGGCCAAGTTGAGGTCACGCTGATGAATTCCTCTGGTGGGGCGATGTGGAAGTTGGCATGTTTCTGACATGATGAACATGTCTTTACAAATTCTACATCTTCTTTTTGCAGGCTTGACCAATAAAATTCTACCCGAAGTACCTTTTTGGCGAGTGCCTGCGCTCCGAGGTGATTGCCACAAATGCCACTGTGTACTTTTTCTAGGACGTCTTTTGTGTTGGAAATCAGCACGTATTTTAACAGTGGTATTGAAATCCCTCTTTTGTATAGAGTATTATTTATGATGGTATAGTATTGTGCTTCTCGTTTTAACCTCTTTGCCTCTTTCTCATCTGTGGGGAGAGCTTCTATTCTGAGGTAGTTAATTGTGGGAGTCATCCATCCCTAATCGCGACCTGTTATGGCTAGGACTTTTTCTTATTCTGAGATTGATGGATTCTGTAGAACTTCTTGGATGAGGCTTCTATTGTTGCCCCCTGGTTTGGTGCTGGCTAGTTTTGAGAGTGCATCAGCCCGGGCATTCTGTTCTCGGGGTATGTGACGAATCTCATATTCTCCGAATTGTCCGACCTGTTATTTGTGAAGTAACTACCTGTGAGTCACTGAAGATGATAAGTTGTTGAGCTCCAACCACCCTAGCCAGCTTCAAACCAGCTAGTAGTGCCTTATATTCCGCTTGATTGTTTGAGGCAGGGAACCCGAATTTGAGGGAGAGTTCGATTTGGGTTCCTTGGTCGCTTTCAATTATTATGCCCGCGCCACTTCCCGTTTTATTTGAGGAACCATCCACATATAGTTTCCATTCTGTGGGGATTTCCAGTGTGTCCGTGAATTCCGTAATGAAGTCGGCCAGATATTGAGATTTAATGGCCGTCCGAGCTTCGTATTGAAGATTAAATTTGGATAACTCGACTGCCCATCGCAAGATTTTGCCTGCCAAGTCTGTTTTCTGTAAGATCCCTTTTATGGGCTGGTTGGTCCGAACTCTAATGGTGTGAGTTTGGAAGTATAGGCGAAGTCGTCGTGATGTTAGTATGAGAGCGTAAGCAAACTTTTCTATTTTCTGGTAGTTCAGCTCGGATCCTTGTAAAGCTTTGCTGATAAAGTATATGGGCTGTTGCCCGCTGTTGTCTTCTCGGACCAGTGCTGAGGCTATTGCCCAATTTCCTATTGCGAGGTATAATATGAGTGATTCTCCTTCCTGTGGCCAAGTTAGTATAGGTGGTCGTCCCAGGAATCTTTTGAAGTCTTGAAAGGCATGCTCGCATTCCGCTGTCCATTCAAACTCTTTTCCCTTCCTTAGAGTGGCGTAGAAGGGGAGAGATCTTATTGCTGATCTAGCCAGGAATCTGGACAAGGCTCCCAACCTCCCGTTGAGTTGTTGTACCTCTTTGATACAAGTCAGACTTTTCATGTCGAGTATGGCCCTGCACTTATCCGGGTTTGCCTCGATTCCTCTCTATGTGATCATAAAACCCAAGAATTTACCAGCTTCTACTGCGAAGGTGTATTTTTCGGGATTGAGTTGCATGCCGTGTCATCTTATAGTGTTGAATACTTATGTCAGGTCGGATAATAACATCTCTTCATTTTGCGTCTTTACTAGCATGTCGTCCACGTAAACTTCCATGACCTTTCCGATGTGATCCGAAAAAACCTTGTTCATTAATCTTTGGTAGTTGGCTCCGGCGTTTTTAAGATCGAAGGGCATGACAATGTAGCAGTAATTTGCCTTTGGGGTTAAGAATGAGGTTTTTTCTTGGTCGGGTGGGTACATTGGGATTTGATTATATCCCGAGTATGCATCCATGAAGGAGAGGTATTTATATCCGGAGGAGGCATCTACCAGTGCGTCGATGCTTGGGACCGGATAAGGATCTTTTGGGCAGGCTTTGTTGAGATCGGTATAGTCAGTGCACATTCTCCACTTCCCGTTTGACTTTTTTACCAATACGACATTAGCAAGCCATAGCGGGTATTTGAATTCTCTTATGAAACCTGCCTCCAGTAGAGCTCGTACCTGTTCTTCCACAGCTTGAGAGTGTTCTGGTCCTAGCTTTCTACGCTTTGTTGTACCGGCCGAGATCCTGGGTAGACTGCTAGCTTGTGGCACATTAGCTTGGGATCTATGCCTGGCATGTCTGCGGCCTTCCACACAAAGAGGTCAGCGTTGTCTCGTAGAAACTGTATGAGTGATTCTTTTATGTCTCCTTTTAGGAGTATGCCGATATTGGTTGTTTGGTCCGAGGTATCTCTGATCTAGATTTTCTCTATTTCTCCTTCAGGTTGTGGGCGGAGCTCTTCCCGCCTCTGAACTCCACCAAGCTCAATTGTGTGGAATTCTTCTCCTCTGCCTCTGAGGTTTAGACTTTCGTTGTAACAGCGGTGCGCCATATTCTGATCTGCTTTTATCGTAGCTATTCCTCCTGCAGTTGGGAACTTCATGCATAGTGCAAGTCGAGACTATTGCGCCGAGCTGATTTAACGTTGTCCGACCTATTAGGGCATTATAGGCTAAACTTACGTCGACTACAATGTAATCTATTTTGAGTGTTCTTGACTGACTTCCTTTTCCGAAAGTTGTGTGGAGTGAGATGTATCCCATCGATTGAGCTGGGGTATCTCCTAGCCCGAACAGTCTGTCTGGATATGCTTTGAGTTCTTTTTCTTCCAAGCCGAGTTTGTCGAAAGCAGTTTTGAATAAGATATCGGCGGAGCTCCCCTGGTCTATCAACGTGCGGTAAAGATTTTCGTTTGCCAGTATAATAGTGATGACCATGGGATCGTCATGCCCTGATGCGACGCCGAATCTTCCTTGGTAAAAGTGATCGCCGGGATGTCGGGTGCTTCCTCCTGTCCTACGACGTGATATACGTCTTTGAGATGTCTTTTGTGAGATGATTTGGAGATTCCTCCCCCGACAAATCTGCCGTGTGTCATGTGGACATGTCTTTCTGGCGTTCGAGATGATCGCGCGGTTGGTCCGACATCTTCTGCTCTTCTTCTTTTTCTTTGTTCATCATCATGGGTGGCCAGATATCGATCTAGCTTTCCTTCTTGTACGAGCTTTTCTATGACTTTTTTAAGTCGAAACACCCATTGGTGGAGTGTCCACAGATCCGATGGTATTCGCAATATTCAGCCCGGATTCCTCCTTTTTTGCCTTTGAGTGGCCGAGCTGGTGGTATTTTTTCCGTGTTGCAAACCTCTCTGTATACATCCACAAGAGACACACGAAGAGGGGTGTAATTGTGGTATTTATTTATTTTCTCTCCATGTCGATCTTCTTTCTTTCTGGAATCTTTGTCTTTTTCCCGGGGGGTGAACCCGGCCTTTGAGGTCTCTCCTAATCGGGAGTTTTCCTCCATGTTGATGTACTTTTCCGCTCGTTCCTGCACCTCGTTCAGAGATGTGGGGTACTTCTTTGATATAGATTGACTAAAGGGCCCTTCGCGTAAGCCATTAATGAGGCCCATAATAGCGACTTCTATTGGCAGGTTCTGTATATCCATGCATGTCTTCTTGAATCTTTCCATGTAGTTACGCAGGGTTTCCCGTTCTCATTGTCTAATTTCCAGTAAGCTCGGAGCATGTTTAGCTTTGTCCTTTTGGATGGAGAATCTGGCCAAGAATTTCTAAGCCATGTCGTTGAAACTTGAGATGGACCTAGGAGGGAGGTTGTCGAACCATCTAATTGCTGTTTTTGTTAAAGTAGTTGGAAAGGCTTTGCAACGAACTGCATCTGAGGCGTCTGTGAGATACATTCTGCTTCTGAAGTTGCTGAGATGATGGCCGGGATCTGTAGTGCCGTTGTATAAGGTCATGTCTTGGAGTTTAAAGTCCTTTGGGAATTTTGTCTTCATGATCTCCTTGGAGAATAGGTCTTGCTCCTTGCGGGCGCTATCTTCAGGAGTGGATCGGCTCCCTTTATTCTTGACATCGGCTTCAAGTTTTAGGAGTTTGTTCTCCAATTTCCGGCGTCGCCTTATTTCCCTTTGTAGGTCCTTCTCGGCCTCTCGTTGACGTAGGGCATCTTTTTCAAGTTGTTTTAACCGGTCTTGAAATGCATCCATGGCTCCCTCGTTTGGGGAGTTCTTCTTGTTGTCGATTTGGGAAGTATCTTTTGGTGTCATATCAGCATTTTTATACGATGTTCTTTCCTCTAGATCTGAGGTGTGGTCGTTGTCATGGTCGTCCGCTATGGTGATGGGATGACTTTCAGGTCCCCGGCAACAGCGCCAATGTTCCGAGGGTTACCTGAAACTATAGGTCGATCGCGGATGAGATTTTCTGTAATGGTCAGAGTTGCTATGTTCGACTTGCTGGACTTGGTGGCGGTGCTGATTCCTCCGTCCCCAGAGGGCGGGGGGGTACCTGCAAGGGACTCCGATGCTTAAGTTAGCAAGGGTATTAAACAGGTATTGAGTAGAATCAGAGTATGAGTTATACTTGGGTGCTCCAGTGTATTTATAATGGTGTAGAGTGGCCTTTACAGATAAGCTAAGTTGGTTATCTTATCTTATCTTTATCTTTATCTTTCATGGGAACCGCCCTTATCTCTATAGGCTTGGGCTGCCTTTGGATTGGGGTCGTGTTCCTCTATTTGGACCATTTATTGGGCTTTCCTGTGACTTGGCCGAACTCTTTGAGAAGAGGTCGGGTCATCCTGAGCTGAAGAGGTCGGTCGCTTTGTCTGTAGAACATCCCGGGTCGGACAGCTCGACCCAGGGTATGAACACTATCTTTTCAAAATCTTTTTCAAAAATCAAAACTTTTTCATTTTTCTTCTTATTTTTTGAAAATTTTAAAATTTATTTTCAAAATCTTTTTCTTATCTTTATTTCATGATTTTCGAAAACTTTACAAACAATTAATGTGATTGATTCAAAAATTTGAAGTCTGTTACTTTCTTGTTAAGAAAGGTTCAATCTTTAAATTCTAGAATCATATCTTTTAGTTTCTTGTTAGTCAAGTAATCAATTTTAATTTTATAAATCAAATCTTTTTAATTTCTTTTTCAAATCTTTTTCAAAATAAATTTCAATCATATCTTTTTAATCATATCTTTTTCAAAATCAATTTAAAAAATCTTTTCTAACTTCTTATCTTTTCAAAAATTGATTTTCAAATCTTTTTCAACTAACTAATTAACTCTTTGTTTATTTCTTATCTTTTTCAGAACCACCTAACCACTTTTCTGTTTCTAATTTTCGAAAATCACCTCCCTCTTTTTCAAAATTCTTTTTAATTAACTAATTGTTTCAAATTTTAATTTTGATTTAATTTTCGAAAATCACTAACCATTTTTCAAAAAAAAATTTAGAAAACTCCTATCTCTCACCTCCTTCTATTTATTTATTCATTTACTAACTCTTCTCTTCATCTAAAAATTCGAACCCTCTCTTCTCCTCTATGTTTGAATTTTTCTCATCCTTCTTCTATTCTTTTCTTCTTCTACTCACATAAAAGAATCTCTATACTGTAACATAGAGGATTTCTCTTCCTTTTCTGTTCTCTTCTTTTTCATATGAGCAGGAGCAAGGACAAGGACATTCTTGTTGAATCAGATCCTGAACCTAAAAGGACTCTGAAGAAGAAACTAAGAGAAGCTAAAGCACAACAATCCAGAGAAAACCTTACAGAGAATCTCGAAAAAGAAAGAGACATGGCCGAACCTAATAACAATGGTGGAGGCACAAGGAGGATGCTTAGTGATTATACTACACACACTTCCAATTTTTATGGAAGAAGTATCTCAATCCCTGCCATTGGAGCAAACAATTTTGAGCTGAAGCCTCAACTAGTTGCTCTAATGCAACAGAACTGCAAGTTTCATGGACTTCCATCAGAAGATCCCTATCAGTTTTTAACTGAATTCTTGTAGATCTGTGATATTGTTAAGTCTAATGGAGTAGATCTTGAAATCTACAGGCTCATGCTTTTTCCTTTTGCTGTAAGAGACAGAGCTAGAACATGGTTAGACTCACAACCTAAAGATAGCCAGGACTCTTGGGATAAGCTGGTCACGGCCTTCTTGGCCAAGTTCTTTCCTTCTCAAAAGCTGAGCAAGCTTAGAGTGGATGTTCAGACCTTCAAGCAAAAAGATGGCGAATCCCTCTATGAAGCTTGGGAAAGATACAAGTAGTTAACCAAAAAGTGTCCTTCTGACATGCTTTCAGAGTGGACATTTTGGATATATTATACGATGGTCTATCTGAGTTCTCTAAGATGTCATTGGACCATTCTGCAGGTGGATCCATTCACCTAAAGAAAACACCTGCAGAAGCTCAAGAACTCATTGACATGGTTGCAAATAACCAATTCATGTACACCTCTGAGAGGAATCCTGTGAGTAATGGGACACTTCAGAGGAAGGAAGTTCTTGAAATTGATGCTCTGAATGCCATATTGGCTCAGAACAAAATGTTGACTCAGCAAGTTAACATGATTTCTCAGAGTCTGAATGGATTGAAAAATGCATCCAACAGTACTAAAGAAGCATCTTCTGAAGAAGAAACTTATGATCCTGAGAACCCTGCAATGGCAGAGGTGAATTACATGGGTGAAGCCTATGGAAACACCTATAATTCCTCATGGAGAAATCATTCAAATTTCTCATGGAAGGATCAACAAAAGCCCCAACAAGGCTTTAATAATGGTGGAAGAAACAGGTTTAGCAATAGCAAGCCTTTTCCATCATCTTCTCAGCAACAGACAGAGAATTCTGAGCAGAGCCCCTCTAGCTTAGAAAATATAGTCTCTGATCTATCTAAGGACACTTTAAGTTTCATGAATGAAACAAGGTCCTCCATTAGAAACTTGGAGGCACAAGTGGGTCAGGTGAGTAAGAAAATCACTGAAACTCCTCCTAGTACTCTCCCAAGTAATACATAAGAGAATCCAAAAAGAGAGTGCAAGGCCCTTGATATAATCAAAATGGCCGAATCCAAAGAGGAAGGGGAGGACGTGAATCCCAATAAGGAAGACCTCATGGGACGTCCTCCAGACAGAAAGGAGTTCCCTATTGAAAACCTAAAGGAATCTGAGGTCATATAGAGACCATAGAGATTCCATTAAACTTCCTTCTGCCATTCATGAGCTCTGAGAACTATTCTTCCTCTGAAGAGGATGAAGATGTAACTGAAGAGCAAGTTGCTCAATATCTAGGAGCTATCATGAAGCTGAATGCCAAGTTGTTTGATAATGAGACTTGGAAAGATGAACCTCCCTTGCTCATTAGTGAACTAAATACATGGGTTTAGCAAACTTTACCTCAAAGGAAACAAGATCCTGGTAAATTCTTAATACCATGTACCATAGGCACCATGACCTTTGAGAAGGCTTTGTGTGACCTGGGGTCAGGTATAAATATTATGCCACTCTCTGTAATGGAGAAACTAGGGATCTTTGAGGTACAAGCTGCAAGAATCTTATTAGAGATGGCAGACAAGTCAATAAAACAAGCTTATGGATTGGTAGAGGACGTGTTAGTAAAGGTTAAAGGCCTTTACATCCCTGCTGATTTCATAATCTTGGACACTGGAAAGGATGAGAATGAATCCATCATTCTTGGAAGACCCTTCCTAGCCACAGCAGGAGCTGTGATTGATGTTGACAGAGGAGAGCTAGTCCTTCAATTGAATTGGGGCTACCTTATGTTTAAAGCTCAAGGATCTTCCTCTGCAACCATAAAAAAGAGGCACGATAAGCTTCTCTCAATACAAAGTCAAACAAAACCCCCACAATCAAACTCTAAGTTTGGTGTTGGGAGGCCACAACCAAACTCTAAGTTTGGTGTTGAACCCCCACATTCAAACTCTAAGTTTGGTGTTGGGAGGTCCCAACAATGCTCTGAACATCTGTGAAGCTCCATGAGAGCTCACTGTCAAGCTATTGACATTAAAGAAGCGCTTATTGGGAGGCAACCCAATTTTTATTTATCTATATTTCTATTGTTCTTTTATGTTTAATTAGGTTTATGATCATGTGGAGTCACAAAATAATTACAAAAATTAAAAACAGAATAAACAAACAGCAGAAGAAAAAGCACACCCTGGAGGAAGAGATGTCTGGCGTTTAAACGCCAAAAACAAGCATCTATCTGGCGTTTAATGCCAGAACAAGCACCAAGCTGGCGTTAAACGCCAGAAACATGATACATTTTGGCGTTTAACGCCAGAAACAAGCTGCAATCTGGCATTAAATGCCAGGATTGCATACAGAGGGCGTTTTACACGCCTAAAAGGTGTAGGGATGAGAAATCCTTGACACCTCAAGATCTGTAGACCCCACAGGATCACCTCAGGATCTGCGGACCCCACAAGATCCCCACCTACCCCATTTCTCTCTTCTTCACACAATCCAATAACACTATACCCTTCACCAATCAACTCAATCTCTATTCCCCATTACTCCTTCACCAATCACATCCACCACTCTTCCCCATAAACCCCACCTACCTTTAAAATTCAAAATCTCTTTCCCACCCAAACCCATCCTAAATAGCCAAAACCAAACCCCTCTCCCTCCACTATATAAACCCCTCCATCCTTCTTCATTTTCACAAAACACTACCCTCTCTTCTCAATGGTGCCAACAACTTGGTACGCACAATTGTAATATCACTCTTCACAACTTCGCACAACTAACCAGCAAGTGCACTGGGTCGTCCAAGTAATACCTTACGTGAGTAAGGGTCAATCCCACGGAGATTGTCGGTATAAAGCAAGCTATGGTTGATGACAGGTCATCATATACCCATTTTTCAAGCTAATTTCACTTGTTTCATTAGTCTTTATGCACTTTCTTGCATCCTAAGTAAGTAATTTGGAATGAAAATGCATAACTTCTTTAAATCAAACAACCACCATTAAATTGAGGCTAAATCATGAGGTTTGGGCAAAAATTAATTGATTTTTAATGAATTATAAACCTTATGAGTTTAGAGATACTTTGATTGGTTGTTTTGGTTTCTTGAAGGTGAAGAAAGGAAGAAAAGAAGTCAAACGTGGCTTAAGAAACCGTGGCCCAAGGAAAAAAGAATGTGGCGCATGGAAGGGAGGAAGCTACACTGCCCTCCAGGAGTACACACTGCCCTCCAGGAGAGCAGCATATTGAACCAAGCCTTGAAAAGCATCACTGCCCTGCCCACAACAAGGGCGGAGCACAATTTGATGCCAAGGACCGAAGGAAGCAAAAACTCTGCACTGCCCTTCTCAAGAGCAATATCGGGCTTCATCCAAGAATAATTCAAAGGAAATTGCTTCCTAGTGCTTCCTATGGGTTTCGAACCCAAGAACAAGGAGGAAAGGAGTAGCGCTCAAGCACAAGGAAAACAAGCAAAAATTGGCTTACTTTCAATCTCCCAGGATCGAACACGGCACCAGGAGGAAGCAAGGAATTAAGCATTACTTTGGTGCCAAGAAAACCAAGGAAAAGGAGCAGCATGTGCCTCCACCGAGTTTCGAACGCGGGACTTCACCATTGGCAACATTGCCCTGCCCTCCACAAGGGCAGGGCAGCATTTTGTGGTGCATGGCCAGCGCACAAAATTGGCACGCATGGGCAGCATCCTGCAGCATCCTAACGCACCAAGCACGCACGCAACGAGGGCTGCACACACCATTTCCTGCTCTGCCCTCCAGAAGGGCAGGGCAGCCTCCTGGAAGCTACTTTCTCATGGGCTGAAAATTGGATTAAAAATCCAATTTAATTCATTTCTTCACCAAATCAAAAGCCCATTCAAATTCCAAAATCCAAGAATAGAAAGTGTATAAATAGGAGATAGTTTGATGTAATTAGGATCTTTTTTTTGGACTTTTTACCCTTCTTTTGATTTTAGAATTTTTACATTTTGAAACTTCATTTTCTCTGAGAGCTTTGAACTGAGAATTGAGAGAATTGGGAAGGAGAATTGATCTCTCTTCTTCCTCGTTCTTGCTTGAGCATTTTTACTTTTCTTGTTTGAGTCTTGGGTGTGAAGAATTGAGGAATTTCTGTCTCAATCTTCATTCAAGATCTCTTTAATTTCTCTTCTGCATAATTGAGTTCAATTTCATTTCCTTTACTGCTTCTTCTTTAATTTCTTGTTAATTGCTTTGTGAGTTTGGATCTGGGAAGGCAATTGAGATCTAGACTTTGCTATCTAGTCTCTGGAGTCCTGAGATCCCATTCCCCCTTTTGGTTCTTCTGTGAACCCCTGCTGCAATTTAATTTCCCTTTCTGTTTGAGATCTAACCGAATTCAAATCATCTCTTGCTTTGATAATTGTTGCAACTTAATTTCCCTTGCTTGAATTCTGAAAACCCAGTCCTTAAATCCCTTTTCCATTCAAGCAATTTATATTTCTTGCACTTTAAGTTACTGCAATTTACATTTCTTGCACTTTAAGTTTCAGTCATTTAATTTCTTGTTCTTTAAGATTTAGCTCTTTTACTTTCAGTTCTTTTTAATTTCTGCAATTCACCCCTCTCCCTTTACATTTTCTGCTATTTACTTACTGTTGGATACAACATCACTCAACCAATACTTGATTCGCTTGACTAAATCAACCACCGAACTAAAATTTCTCAATCCTTCAATCCCTGTGGGATCGACCTCACTCCCGTGAGTTTTATTACTTGATGCGGCCTGGTACACTTGCCAGTGAGTTTTGTGTTGGATCGTTTTCCACACATCAATGGTCATCCTGTAAATCTTAGTCAGGCGGATTCAAATGGTTATAATGGTTTTCAAATATAATGATAAATAAAGCATAAAATAGAGATAAAGATACTTCTGTAATTCATTGGTTGGAATTTCAGATAAGTGCATGAAGATATTGTGTTCCTTCTAAATCTCTGATTTCCTATTGCTTTCATCCAATCATTCTTACTCCTTTTTATTGCAAGCTGTATGTTCAGGTTTTACCAGCGTCAATGGTTACCTCCCATCCTCTGAGTAAAAATGGTCCAAATGCTCTGTCACAGCACGGCTAATCATCTGTCGGTTCTCGATCATATTGGAATAGAATCCAGTGATTCTTTTGCGTCTGTCACTATGCCCAACACTCGCGAGTTTGAAGCTCGTCACAGTCATCCCATATCAGATCCTACTCAGAAAACCACAGACAAGGTTTAGACTTTCTGGATCTTAGGAATGGCCGCTAATAATTCTAGTTTATACCACGAAGACTCCAATCTTTCGGAATAGAGGCTAAGAGATAGGCGCTCGATCTAAGGTAGAACGGAAGTGGTTGTCAGGCACGCGTTCATAGGTGAGAATGATGATGAGTGTCACGGATCATCACATTCATCATGTTGAAGTGCAGTGGATATCTTAGAATAAGAATAAGTTGAATTGAATAGAAGAACAATAGTAATTGCATTAATACTCGAGGGACAGCAGAGCTCCACACCTTAATCTATGGTGTGTAGAAACTCCACCATTAAAAATACATAAGTGATAAAGGTCGAGGCATGGCCGAATGGGCAGCCCCCAAAGTCTAAGAACTAAACGTCCAAATATAGATACCAAGATGTCTAATACAATAGTAAAATGTTCTATTTATATTAAAATAGTTACTAGGGTTTACAGAAATAAGTCTTAGTACAGAAATCCACTTCTGGGGCCCACTTTGGTGTGTGATTGGGATGAGCTTGAGCTTTACACGTGCAGAGGCTTCTCTTGGGGTTAAACACCAAGTTGTAACATGTTTTTGGCGTTTAACTCTGGTTTGTGACGTGTTTCTGGCGTTTTACTCCAGAATGCAGCATGGAACTGGCGTTGAACGCTAGTTTGGTTTCAGCCATTTAGGGTGGGTTTGGGTGGGAAAGAAATTTAGATTTTGAAGGTAGATGGGGTTTATGGGGAAGAGTGGATGGATGTGATTGGTGAAAGGGGTAATGGGGATGAGATATTGAGGTGATTGGTGAAGGGTATAGTGTTATTGGATTGTGTGAAGAAGAGAGAAGTGGGGTAGGTGGGGATCCTGTGGGGTCCACAGATCCTGAGGTGATCCTGTGGGATACATAGATCTTGAGGTGTCAAGGATTTCTCAACCCTGCACCTTTTAGGCGTGTAAAACGCCCTCTGTATGCAATCCTGGCGTTTAACGCTAGACTACAACTTGTTTCTGGCGTTAAACGCCCAAATGTAGCCTATTTCTGGTGTTTAACGCCAGCTTGGTACTTGTTTCTGGCGTTAAACGCCAGACAGATGCTTGTTTCTGGCGTTTAAATGCCAGACATCTCTACCAATCCCTAAGCTTATTTTATTGACTTGTCTGCCATCTCTAATGAGATTCTTGCAGCTTGTACATCAAAGATCCCCAGTTTCTCCATTACAGAGAGTGGCATAAGATTTATACATGACCCCAGGTCACACAGAGCCTTCTCAAAGGTCATGGTGCCTATGGTACAGGGTATTAAGAATTTACCAGGATCTTGTTTCTTTTGAGGTAAAGTTTGCTGAACCCATGTATTTAGTTCACTAATGAGCAAGGGACGTTCATCTTCCCAAGTCTCATTACAAAACAACTTGGCATTCAGCTTTATGATAGCTCCTAGATATTGAGCAACTTGCTCTTCATTTACATCTTCATCCTCTTCAAAGAAAGCATAGTTCTCAGAGCTCATGAATGGCAGAAGGGAGTTTAATGGAATCTCTATGGTCTCTATATGAGCCTCAGATTCCTTTAGGTCCTCAATAGGGAACTCCTTTCTGTCTGGAAGACGTACCATGAGGTCTTCCTCATTGGGATTCACGTCCTCCCCTTCCTCTTTGGATTCGGCCATTTTAATTATATCAATGGCCTTGCACTCTCTTTTTGTATTCTCTTATGTATACTCTGCTCACCCACTTGTGCCTACAAGTTTCTAATGGAGGACCTTGTTTCATTCATGAAACTTAAAGTGGCCTTAGATAGATCAGAGACTATGTTTGCTAAGCTAGAAGGGCTCTGCTCAGAATTCTCTGTTTGTTGCTGAGAAGATGATGGAAAAGGCTTGCTATTGCTAAACCTGTTTCTTCCACCATTATTAAAGCCTTGTTGGGGCTTTTGTTGATCCTTCCATGAGAAATTTAGATGATTTCTCCATGAGGGATTATAGGTTTTTCCATAGGCTTCACCCTTGTAATTCACCTCTGCCATTGCAGGGTTCTCAGGATCATAAGCTTCTTCTTCAGAAGATGCTTCTTTAGTACTATTGGATGCATTTTGCAATCCATTCAGACTCTGAGAAATCATGTTGACTTGCTGAGTCAACATTTTGTTCTGAGCCAACATGGCATTCAGAGCATTAATTTCAAGAACTTCCTTCCTCTGAGGCATCCCATTACTCACAGGATTCCTCTCAGAGGTGTACATGAATTAGTTATTTGCAACCATGTCAATGAGTTCTTGAGCTTCTGCAGGCATTTTCTTTAGCTGAATGGATCCACCTATAGAATGGTCCAGTGACATCTTAGAGAACTTAGATAGACCATCATAGAATATATCCAAAATGGTCCACTCTGAAAGCATGTCAGAAGGACATTTTTTGGTCAACTGCTTGTATCTTTCCCAAGCTTCATAGAGGGATTCACCATCTTTTTGCTTGAAGGTCTGAACATCCACTCTAAGCTTGCTCAGCTTTTGAGGAGGAAAAAACTTGGCCAAGAAGGCCGTGACCAGCTTATCCCAAGAGTCCAGGCTATCTTTAAGTTGTGAGTCCAACCATGTTCTAGCTCTGTCTCTTACAGCGAAAGGAAAAGCATGAGCCTGTAGACTTTAGGATCTACTCCATTAGTCTTAACAGTATCACAGATTTGCGAGAATTCAGTTAAAAACTGATAGGGATCTTCTGATGGAAGTCCATGAAACTTGCAGTTCTGTTGCATTAGAGCAACTAGTTGAGGCTTCAGCTCAAAATTGTTTGCTCCAATGGCAGGGATTGAGATGCTTCTTCCATAAAAATTAGAAGTAGGTGTAGTATAATCACCAAGCATCCTCCTTGCGCCTCCACCATTGTTATTAGGTTCGGCCATGTCTCTTTCTTTTTCGAGATTCTCTGTAAGGTTTTCTCTGGATTGTTGTGCTTTAGCTTCTCTTAGTTTCTTCTTCAGAGTCCTTTCAGGTTCAAGATCTGCTTCAATAAGAATGTCCTTGTCCTTGCTCCTACTCATATGAAAAAGAAGAGAACAGAAAAGGAAGACGAATCCTCTATGTCACAGTATAGAGATTCCTTTATGTGAGTAGAAGAAGAAAAGAATAGAAGAAGGATGAGAAAAATTTGAACATAGAGGAGAAGAGAGGGTTCAAATTTTTAGATGAAGAGAATAGTTAGTAAATGAATAAATAAATAGAAGGAGGTGAGAGAGAGGAGTTTTCGAAAATTGTTTTTGAAAAATGGTTAGTGATTTTCAAAAATTAAATCAAAATTAAAATTTGAAACAATTAGTTAATTAAAAAGAATTTTGTAAAAGATGGATGGTGATTTTCGAAAATTAGAAAGAGAAAAGTGGTTAGGTGGTTTTGAAAAAGTTAAGAAATAAAAAAGAGTTAATTAGTTAGTTGAAAAAGATTTGAAAATCAATTTTTGAAAAGATAAGAAGTTAGAAAATATTTTTGAAATTGATTTTGAAAAAGATATGATTTGAAAAAGATATGATTAAAAAGATATGATTGAAATTTATTTTGAAAAAGATTTGAAAAATAAATTAAAAAGATTTGATTTTTAAAATTAAAATTGATTACTTGACTAACAAGAAACTAAAAGATATGATTCTAGAATTTAAAGATTAAACCTTTCTTAACAAGAAAGTAACAAACTTCAAATTTTTGAATCAATCACATTAATTGTTAGTAAAGTTTTCGAAAATCATGAAATAAAGATAAGAAAAAGATTTTGAAAATCAATTTTAAAATTTTTGAAAAATAAGAAGAAAAATGAAAAAGATTTGATTTTTGAAAAAGATTTTGAAAAGATAGGATTTTTAAAAATTGAAATCTTGACTTGACTTACAAGAAACAACTTATTTTAAAAATTTTTGACTAAGTCAACCCAAAGAGTTCGAAATTTATGAGAGATATAAGTAAAAGATATTTTTTTGAATTTTTAATGATGAGAAAGAAAAACACAAAAATTGACTCACAACATGAAAATTATGAATCAAAACACATGATGCATGCAAGAACACTATGAATGTCAAGATGAACACCAAGAACACTTTGAAGATCATGATGAACATCAAGAACTTATTTTTGAAAATTTTCAAGAAAAGAAAAACATGCAAGACACCAAACTTAGAAATTTTTCATGTTTAGACACTATGAATACAAAAAATGCATATGAAAAACAACAAAAAAAAACACAAAACAAGAAAATATGAAGATCAAACAAGAAGACTTGTCAAGAACAACTTGAAGATCATGAAGAACATCATGCATGAAATTTTCGAAAAAATGCACAATTTTTTTAAAACATGCAATTGACACCAAACTTAAAAATTGACACTAGACTCAAACAAGAAACATAAAATATTTTTGATTTTTATGATTTTATTATATATATATATATATATATTGGTTTTTTCAAAAATTTCTTTTTTTGGAAAAACGATAATAAAATAAAAATTTTTGAAAGATTTTTTTGAAAACTTTTTGAAAAGAAAATTACCTAATTTGAGCAACAAGATGAACCGTCAGTTGTCCAAACTCGAACAATCCCCGGCAACGGCGCCATAAACTTGGTGCAAGAAATTGTGATCTCAATGGCGCCAACAACTTGGTACGCACAATTGTAATATCACTCCTTACAACTTCGCACAACTAACCAGCAAGTGAACTGGGTCGTCCAATTAATACCTTACGTGAGTAAGGGTCGATCCCACGGAGATTGTCGGTATAAAGCAAGCTATGGTCATCTTGTAAGTCTCAGTCAGGCAGATTCAAATGGTTATAATGGTTTTCGATTATAAAGATAAATAAAGCATAAAATAGAGATAAAGATACTTATTTAATTCATTGGTGGGAATTTCAGATAAGCGCATGAAGATACTGTGTTCTTGCTGAATCTCTGCTTTCCTACTGCTTTCATCCAATCATTCTTACTCCTTTCTATGGAAAAGCTGTATGTTTGGGTTTCATCAGCGTCAATGGCTAACTCCCATCCTCTCAGTGAAAATGGTCCAAATGCTCTGTCACAGCATGGCTAACCATCTGTCGGTTCTCGATCATATTGGAATAGAATCCAGTGATTCTTTTGCGTATGTCACTACGCCCAACACTCGCGAGTTAGAAGCTCATCACAGTCATCCCATCTCAGATTCTACTCGGAATACCACAGACAAAGTTTAGACTTTCTGGATCTTAGGAATGGCCGCCAATAATTCTAGCTTATACCACGAAGTCTCCGATCTTTCGGAATGGAGGCTAAGAGATACGCACTCGATCTAAGGTAGAACGGAAGTGGTTGTCAGGCACGCGTTCATAGGTGAGAATGATGATGAGTGTCACGGATCATCACATTAATCATGTTGAAGTCTAGCGGATATCTTAGAATAAGAATAAGTTGAATTGAACAGAAGAACAATAGTAATTACATTAATACTCGAGGGACAGCAGAGCTCCACACCTTAATCTATGGTGTGTAGAAACTCCACCGTTGAAAATACATAAGTGATAAAGGTCCAGGCATGGCCGAATGGCCAGTCCCCAAAGTCTAAGAACTAAACGTCCAAATATAGATTCCAAGATGTCTAATACAATAGTAAAAAGTTCTATTTATATTAAACTAGTTAATAGGCTTTACAGAAATAAGTCTTAGTGCAGAAATCCACTTCCGGGGCCTACTTTGGTGTGTGCTTGGGCTTAGCTTCAGCTTTACACGTGCAGAGACTTCTCTTGCGATTAAACACCAAGTTGTAACATGTTTTTGGCGTTTAACTCTGGTTTGTGATGTGTTTCTGGCGTTTTACTCCAGAATGCAGCATGGAACTGGCGTTGAACGCCAGTTTGTGTCGTCTAAACTCGAATAAAGTATGGACTATTATATATTGCTGGAAAGCCCTGGATGTATACTTTCCAAAGCAGTTGAGAGGGCGCCATTTGAAGTTTTGTCACTCCAGAAAATCCGTTTCGAGTGCAGGGAGGTCAGAATCCAACAGCATCAATAGTCCTTTTTTAGCCTGAATCAGATTTTTGCTCAGGTCCCTCAATTTCAGCCAGAAAATGCTTGAAATCACAGAAAAACACACAAACTCATAGTAAAGTCCAAAAATGTGTATTTTGCATAAAAACTAATAAAAACCTCCCTAAAAGTAGCTAGATCCTACTAAAAACTACCTAAAAATAATGCCAAAAAGCGTATATATTATCCGCTCATCACAACACCAAACTTAAATTGTTGCTTGTCCCCAAGCAACTGAAAATCAAATAAGATAAAAAGAAGAGAATATACTATAAATCTCAAAATATCAATGAATATTAGTTCTAATTAGATGAGCCGAACTTGTAGCTTTTTGCTTCTGAACAGTTTTAGCATCTCACTTTATCCTTAGAAGTTTAGAATGATTGGCATCCATAGGAACTCAGAGTTCAGATAGTGTTATTGATTCTCCTAGTTAAGTATGTTGATTCTTGAAGACAACTAGGTGAATTTTTAGATGAAGAGAAGTGTTAGTAAATAAATAAATAAATAGAATGAGGTGAGAGAGATGAGTTTTCGAAAATTGTTTTGAAAAAATGGTTAGTGATTTTCGAAAATTAAGAGAAGAAATAAAATTAAAATTAAAATTTGGAACAATTAGTTAATTAAAAAGAATTTTGAAAAAGAGTGAGGAATTTTCGAAAATTAGAAAGAGAAAAGTGGTTAGGTGGTTTTGAAAAAGATAAGAAATAAATAAAAAGTTAATTAGTTAGTTGAAAAAGATTTGAAAATCAATTTTGAAAAGATAAGGAGTTAGAAAAGATTTTTGAAATTGATTTTGAAAAAGATATGATTTGAAAAAGATATGTTTGAAAAAGATTTGATTTTTTTTAAAATTAAAATTGATTACTTGACTAACAAGAAACTTAAAGATATGATTCTAGAATTTAAAGATTGAACCTTTCTTAACAAGAAAGTAACAAACTTCAAATTTTTGAATCAATCACATTAATTGTTAGTAAGGTTTTCGAAATTTTGAAATGAAATTAAGAAAAATATTTTGAAATCACTTTTTAAAATTTTCGAAAAATAATAAGAAAAATGAAAAAGATTTGATTTTTGAAAAAGATTTTGAAAAGATAGGATTTTTAAAATTGAAATTTTGACTTGACTAACAAGAAACAACTTATTTTAAAATTTTTTGACTAAGTCAACCCAAAGATTTCGAAATTTATGAGTAAAATAAGAGAAAGATAATTTTTTTATTTTAGAATTTTTAATGAGGAGAGAGAAAAACACAAAAATGACTCACAACATGAAAATTATAAATCAAAACACATGATGCATGCAAGAACACTATGAATGTCAAGATGAACACCAAGAACACTTTGAAGATCAAGATGAACATCAAGACTTATCTTTGAAAAATTTTCAAGACAAGAAAAACATGCAAGACACCAAACTTAGAAATTTTTAATGTTTAGACTCTAAGAATTCAAAAATGCATATGAAAAACAACAAAAGACACAAAACAAAAAAATATGAAGATCAAACAAGAAGACTTACCAAGAACAACTTGAAGATCATGAAGAACACCATGCATGAATTTTTCAAAAAAAAATGCATAAATTTTAAAAACATGCAATTGACACCAAACTTAAAAATTGACTCAAGACTCAAACATGAAACACAAAATATTTTTGGTTTTTATGATTTTATTAATTTTTTTGGGTTTTTCGAATATTTCTTTTTGGAAAAACGAAAACAAATAAAAATTTTTGAAAGATTTTTGAAAACTTTTTGAAAAGAGAATTACCTAATGTGATCAACAAGATGAACCGTCAGTTGTCCAAACTCGAACAATCCCCGGCAATGGCACCATAAACTTGGTGCACGAAATTGTGATCTCAATGGCGACAACAACTTGGTACGCACAATTGTAATATCACTCTTCACAACTTCGCACAACTAACCAGCAAGTGCACTGGGTCGTCCAAGTAATACATTACGTGAGTAAGGGTCGATCCCACGAAGATTGTCGGTATGAAGCAAGCTATGGTCATCTTATAAATCTCAGTCAGGCGGATTCAAATGCTTATAACGGTTTTCGAATATAGAGATAAATAAAACATAAAATAGAGATAAAGATACTTATGTAATTTATTGGTGGGAATTTTAGATAAAGGTCCAGGCATGGCCGAGTGGCCAACCCCAAAGTCTAAGAACTAAATGTCCAAAGATAGATACCAAGATGTCTAATACAATAGTAAAAAGTTCTATTTATATTAAACTGGTTACTAGGGTTTACAGAAATAAGTCTTAGTGTAGAAATCCACTTCCGGGGCCTACTTTGGTGTGTGTTTAGGCTGAGCTTAAGCTTTACACGTGTAGAGGCTTCTCTTGGGGTTAAACGCCAAGTTGTAACATCTTTTTGGCATTTAACTCTGGTTTGTGACGTGTTTTTGGCGTTTTACTCTAGAATACAGCATGGAACTGGCGTTGAACGCCAGTTTGCGTTGTCTAAACTCGAATAAAGTATGGACTATTATATGTTGCTGGAAAGCCCTAGATGTCTACTTTTCCAACGCAGTTAAGAGCGCACCATTTGGAGTTTTGTAGATCCAGAAAATCGATTTTTAGTGCAGGGAGGTCAGAATCCAACAGCATCAGCAGTCTTTTTTCAGCCTGAATCAGATTTTTGCTCAGGTCCCTCAATTTCAGCCAGAAAACACATGAAATCACAGAAAAACACACAAACTCATAGTAAAGTCCAGAAATGTGAATTTTGCATAAAAACTAATAAAAACATTCCTAAAAGTAGCTAGATCCTATTAAAAACTACCTAAAAACAACGCCAAAAAGCGTATAAATTATCCGCTCATTAGTGACCCACGTATTTTAACATTTTCACTCACCCACTCATATGTACTATCCTTTACAAATGACTGCACTTTTTCTTTCTTTTTCATTACCCATTTCTTTCTCAGAACAGAAAACAAGAGTAGAAGAAGAAAGCGAAATAAGGTAAACCAAATAGCAGGAAACACTTACCACTCTTACTCATGACTTTAACAGTATCATTTCCAACACGTTTTGGTAGAAGGGAAGCAAAATTTATGAAAATTATTTATATTCCAAAACAAAAACCACTTGCAAGTTAAAGAAACTGTTTCAGTTCCATACCAGAGATCCCCAGCATTAAATCCCATCAGAACAACGGTCCAGATGGCATTGATAGGTGGGAAAGGTAAAGCACCCTATTTAATGATGTCACCAATTCTCTCTCACTATGTATTTATTCAACTCATTAAATCACTTTGTTTGGATTTTTCTTTTGCTTTCCATTTTAATAAAGTATCTTGACCTGGGGGCCCCAGACCTATTACGTATAAGCTGAGTTATACATCGTCATTTTAAAGCTCAACCTACTTTATTAAAATCTCACTAGGCTCATCTTGGGGCTATGATATGACCGTTATAAGTCGATTATGAAAAGCTCGGCATATATGTTATAGGTCGGTTATTAAAATCACAACGACAAATCAAAACGTTATGATCTACATACGTTACCACCATAATTCGATAACAAACAAACTCGGAACATAAACTACCAATATAAAAGAGAAGGAGGAACTCATTTGGGGGGTAAGTTGAATATTTCTTAAAAATAAAATTACAAAAAAATGACTTGAGCATCAGAGTGCCTTTTGCAGGTACTTTCCCCTATTTTTTGTTTTCTCTTCGTCAAGGTGTGCCTCTCTTGGAAGAGAAGAAGCTTGGAACAGAGATAAAGAAGCTCGAAGTAAAAACTCAACAAGGGCGAGTTATACCTCAACCATCAAGTAAGAATCATAATCAATATAAAGTAGTATAAATTAATTTAATTGGTGGAAATTAAATTGTTAGGTTTTATGTGTCGTGCAAAAATTTGGCACGAAAAATTGAGTTATAAAGAGACTTAAAATAATCAATAAAATCAATTACTATGAATATATGATAGAACAAAGAAAGTCTCAAAAGTATAAGGTAACATCGATGTTTGGATCAAAGATGTGTGCATGTGAAGTAAAGGTAGGTAGTGGGTAAATTAAAAATCTAAGTATATTTGTGTTGTACATATTTTTTGCAATTAAAAGAAATGATCAATCATAAACCATAAGAATAGTTTGAATTTTAATATCTCATAGTGAAACTTACTCCATTTTGTGGATATCAATTTTATAGGCATCAAAATCTTTTATTTTGTCAATACATATTGATGGACGGAAAATCGTATCCGCACAAACTACCGACTACTATATCGGGTCGCATCAAGTAGTAAAACTCACGAGAGTGAGGTCGATCCCACGAGGATTGATGGATCAATCAACTTTAGTTGAGTGATGAGTCTAGTCAAACTAATAGTGAAAAGAGTTTGGTGAAATTGAATCAGCAAGGGATTTAAAGTACTGAAAGTAAATTGATAGAATCTTAAATAGCAAGAAAAGTAAAGAGTTGAATCTTAAAAAGCAAGAAATTAAAAGAGCTAAATGTAAATGACAACAGAATGTGAATTGCATCAAATGTAAAGGGGCTGAATCTTAAATTGCAAGAAAGTAAAAGTACAGAATCTGAATGGCATGAAACTTAAATTACAGGAATTGTAAATGGAAATTGGGTGCTGGGAATTAAGAAAGCAGTGAACACTTGCAATTAAGGTAGATTCAGAGTGATTTAAATTGAAGAAAATCAAAGAGAAAGATTCATCAGGGATTGGAGATATCATAATCCATCATGAACCAAATGGGTCTCAACTCCTTTCTCAATCATATGAGTAGACCTATGGCGGATTGAAATTGATTGGATCCCAATTCCTTGGCGAACCAATCAATCTAATCACAATCAATCTTGCCAATTCCTTGATCTAATTGTCATGAGAAGAGTTAGAGCACATTCTCTTATCCATAAGCCACACAAACTCTCAAAACCTCAATTCCTCCCAAATGGTGTTGGTTAAGACAATTGTGAAGGATAGAGCTCTAATTCTAATGTAAGTGATTCCCTTTCAGAGGCTCACACAAGCATTCAATTGAATTAAACCCCCTTCCAGAGTGAATAATTCACAATCAAAACAGAAGATATCCTATAGCTACCCAACGATGCTGTTTTTGTGGAGAAACAAATTTCCAAACACATAGATCTAACCGGCAAGTGTACCGGGTCGCATCAAGTAGTAATAACTCACAAGAGTGAGGTCGATCCCACAGGGATTGATGAAGCAAGCAACTTTAGTGGGTGATTAGTTTAGTCAAGCTAACATTGAAGTGAAATATGTGAAATGTAGCCAACAGAAAGTAAACAGCAAGAAAAATTAAAGTGCATAAAGTAAAATTGCAGAAACTTAAAGTGCAAGAAAGTAAAATGGCTGAAACTTAAATTGCAAGAAAAGTAAATTGCATGAGAAGTAGAGGGGGGCTGGGTGCTGGAAATTAAAGAAAGCAATGAAGCAAGTAATCAAAGAGATCTTGAGAACAAGTGACAGGGAAATTAAAGTGCAGGAAAATTAAATTCATATCACAGTAGCTCAAATGTAAAGTGTAGAGGAACTAAAGTGCAGGAAAGTAAATTGGGAGCTGGGATTCAAAGTTAAACAAGAAAATTCAGGATGCATTCAATCAGAGAAGTAGCAGATGGAATAAAATGTAGCATATCTAAACAGCAAAGCAAAATTGCTTCAAGAAGCAAACAGCAGATGAACCAAACTTAAATTGCAGACTCTCACCAAAAAAGTAAATATCTCAAGGGTCAAGAGACTAGAAAACAAGTCTAGATCTCAATTCCTTCCTTGATCTAACAGCAAATAGATTGAAGAAGAAAGAAAAATGGAAGTAGCAAATGAAAACTCAAATTCAATCCTTAATTCACTGAATTATGCAGCAAGTAAAAAAAAAGAAATCTCAGAGGGGGAATGAAACAGAATTCCTTCAATTCTCCACCCAAGATTCAAACTCAGAAAAGAAAAACTAAAGAGAGAGCTCTCTACTACTCCTAATGCTCCCTAGTGGAGCTAGCCTTTTCTAATGAGATGGAATTGATACCTTTATATAGGCTTTACAAAGTGAAAATGAAAATGATATTAAAATAAATTACAATTAAAATGAAAATCCTAATCTAATTGATCCATGTGCCTTTGAGTGATGATGTGGGCTTTTCTTGCTTTGGATTTCAGGAAAAATGGGTTTGGTTGGCCTTGATTCAATTTGGAGAGGAATTGAATTTAAATGGATTTTTGGTTGAATTTTGGCCCTTGGATGACACTCCCAGGAGGATGCTCTGCTCTTGTGGAGAGCGGAGCATTGGTGCCTTTGGTGTGTCTTGTGCACGCAAAGCTCCTTGACCGTGCCAAATTGTGCGTGACATGCTTCCCTGGGCCGTGTCAAGTTGTGCCTCAAGCACCAAGGAATAAGGGAAGTAGCGCTCTGCTCTTGTGGGGAGCGGAGCATTGCTTTTGCTTGGGTGAGGTTCCAGGTTCAAGCCTTGGTGAAAGCATTTGGGGAGAGATTTTCCTTGAATTTTCATGAAGAGAGCACGACAATGCTCTCTCCAAGAGCAGAGCATTATGTTTTGGAGTGAGGCTCCAGCTTCGAACCTTGGTGGAAGCATTAGCTGATTTTTTTGCTTATTTTTTGTCCTTAAATATGTCTTTCATTCGTGCCTCAATTTTACGCCAAATATGAATTTCTATATATCGTTGGAAAGCTCTGAATGTCAGCTTTCCAACGCAACTTAAAGCACATCAATCGGACATATTTAGCTCAAGTTATAGCCCTTTGAAGGAGGCATGGTCATGCTGTGAGCGCCCAGGTTTTAACTTAGCGAAAATTTGCTTCCAACCTCACTTTGTTTGCATCACGATAATGCTCTGCTCGAGCGGAGCATTGTGTGTGCTGGTTGCTTCCTTCTTTGATTTGGTCATGGGCCATGCTTTTAAAAGCGTGGCCTAAGTCTCCAAAGTGTGCTCCAACTTTAAAGTGTACCCCAAAGCTCTTTTTTTCTCCTTTTTAGCTTATTTTGTGCTTCTTTGCTTCTTTTTCTTCTTATTTCCTACAAGATTTATAAAATTAAAAGATCAAGAAAATATTCCAATTAAGCACAAAAGAATGCAATATTTAAGCACTAATCATCAATTTCTTGTATGAAAAAGCATAGAAAAACATGACATGGTGACATGTCATTACAACACCAAACTTAAACCTTGCTTGTCCCCAACAAGAAAAGCATCATGCAATAAAAATTGACAATCCAAGGTAAGAAGAATAGCAACTCAATGTTCATGGTAGGCTAGTTTTCTATGCATGCTATAATCATAAAAGAAATGTAAATGTTTGATGCTTCTATCTAGCTCATTTTATGAAATCTTTTCCTTGTAATTCTTCCTTGAAACAAGCTTTTGATTTTTTTCTTATTAGCTTCTCCTTTTGGGTGCTTTGCCCCATGAGTTAATAACTAAGCTACGACTTCTAAATGCTTTGTTTTCAAGTATTACCACTTGATACATAAGCACCACAAGCATTTAATTAGAGGACTTCATTAAGCTCACTTGTTTCTTTTCTTAACTCTCTAATCATTGATGCTCAGAGCCTTGAGCTTTGAAGGAGTGCTTTTGCACTTGAGCCTAGCCTTCACTTCTAAGTGTTTTGTTTTCAAGCATTTGGCTTGATACATAAACACCACAAGCACTTAACAAATAAATTGCCATTGATACTCAGAGCCTTCAGCTTTCCCATTCTTTCCCTTTTTCTTTTCCTGCCCTTTTTTGCATTTTTTTTCAAGGTTTTCATGATTTCAAAAGATTTCACAAAATGTTCTAGATGAAAACTTCAATTAAATAAAATCTAATGCAATTGAGCAACAATTAATCATACTAGTTTTTCAATACTTGTATGCACATGCTAAACTCTTCTTTAATGCCTTGTTTGTTTATGATCATGATACTTTACTGCTTTTGAATTCACAAAACTCAAGTTGGTAGTCATAATGCCACAGCAACATGTTACAAATCAAGATTCAAACTATACTTATTCATACCACACATGTAAACAGAGAAGATAATAAGACAATCATGCAATTTAAGTGCTGGAAACAAATTAGAAGAAAAGGAACTCTACAACCTTGTAGTTTATCTTCATTATTGTTGTCCTTTTTATCCAATTCTTCCCTTTCCCTTGCCAAAATTAGAATGCTTGCTCATCTTCAAGCAACAATTAGAACAATGGCTATGGGGCTAAGATGGATCATAAATGTCTTACACAATGAAATGTTAGTAGCACATGTGTTTTAAGCAAGCAAAATGAAAGATAACAATCAAGGCACCAGAGACAGAGACATTTTGATTGTAAACATAAGAAGGTCAGCACAATACATTGCATAAAAGATAAGTGGCACACCAAACTTAGTGTGACACTTTCACTTGAAATTAATGCAAGTATCTAGTAAGCATTGGAACCAAATTTTGTTGCATAGCAACACCAAACTTAGAATGCAACCATATGTCAATTTATTTGAACTAAAACTAAACAAAAGAAACTGCTATTTGTTAAATACAATCACCAAATGAAGAGTCTGTCATGAATAAGGATGTCTTGGTGATGTATTAACAAAAATAGTTAATAAGCAAACTAAATGAAAGCATTTAAAAACAGAAAAATGACTAAAGCCAGTAAAATGAGAAAGTGTCAAATTAAAAGAGAAAAATAAAACTGCAGAGGCATTATGATTATGCAGACAAGTAGTGTTGCTTGAATGATTTGCATAGAAAATAAGTGGCACACCAAACTTAGAATCTTGGTGTGTCACTTTCATTTTTGATTTGATGCAATCATCCAAAAAGATTGAATATAATTTGTTGCAAGGCAACACCAAACATAGAATGTAATCATATGCCAATTTATTGAAAATTAAACAAAGCATGGAGAAGAAATGTACCTACTGTCTACCTGTTCTTCACTTTCTTCCTCTTCTTCCAGTTTGTTAAGAGGAATGACCTCAAAGGAGGAGAAGTTTCAGCTATTGTCCCCTGTCTTTGTCTCCTTTCAGCAAGCTTTCTTTTGAAATTGGCTTGATTGAGCTTGCTTGCTTTATCAGGGGGAGGATTGTTGCAGTTGACCTTTTCTTGAATGTTGTCCTTGATATCTTGGTCACAATCCTCTTCTTGGTGCTTTTGTCAATTTCCTTCACTTCTTTGGATTCAAGACTTGGTTGCTGTGTGATTATTTGAATTTTGTCTTCATTAAGAGCCTCTTGAATTGGTGGTTCCTTGAGCCCTTCCTCTTTGCACTTCTCTGCTTCACTTGAGTGTGACTCCTCTTGAGTGTCTTTCTCACTTTCTTGCTCCTCCACTTCCTCCCTTGCACTCAACATTTGACTTAATAGTTTTTTCAATGAGGAGGTTTGTTGATCTTTGATAAACCACTATTTTATGGTTCACAATGTGTTTAATTGTGTGGTTTTATCATGGTCTTTACCCACTTATTCATATAATTAGCATGCATTTATATTTCCTTCCTAAAATTATTACATGATTGAAAACATACTTCTTTGGTCTTAATTTAGATCTTAATCCTCTCTTATTACCATTCGATGCCTTGATCTGTGTGTTAAGTGTTTCAGGCTTTCTAGGGCATGAATGAGTGAGAGATTGGGAAGGAAGATTGCAAAAATGGAAGGAACACAAGAAATTGAGGAGATGACCAGCGAGAAGTGATGCGTACGCGTCAGTGATGCGACTGCGCGGAAGAAAGGAATCCGCATTGATGCGGTCGCATGGCTCACGCAACCGCGCAGATTGGGAAAGCACAAGTGACGCGGAAGCGTGAACGATGCGAACGCGTGGCAGGGAAAAACGCGAATGACGCGTCCGCATGGATGACGCGATCGCGTGACGTGTGCGTTCTGCAGAATTACAAAAGTCGCTGGCAGATATTCTGGGCCACATTTCAACCCAATTTTCGGCCCAGAAACACAGATTAAAGTCAGGGAACTTGCAGAGACTCATCATGCTTTTCATAATTCATAATTTTAGTTTTAGATGTAGTTTTTAGAGAGAGAGGCTCTCTCATCTCTCTTAGGATTTAGGTAGGATTTTTAGAAATTAGGATTTAATTTGACTCTTCATCAGGTTCAATATTTCCTTTACTTTATATTTATCTCTTATCTTAGATAATTTAATGCTTTTATTGGTATTTGATTTGTGTTGCCCAATTGGCTTATGAACTTTTCATGTTAGGATTATACATTATTGAGATGTTTTTAGATTTATGATTTCAATTCAGCTTTCCACCTTTTTGGTCTTGGTTAAGAAATCAGTAACTCAGGAGTTATCTTAGCTCAACATAATTGATAACTGTTATCTTTGCTAATTGAATTGAACTTCAATAATCCCAACCTTTTCTTAGGAAATAAATAGGATTCGAAGGTCAAACTAATTAGTCCATTGACTTTCCTTTTCTTTAGCAAGGGTTAACTAAGTGGAATTAAGATTCAACTTTCATTATTATTGATAAGAATAACTAAGTCTGGACTTCCAATTTCTCATACCTTGCCAAAGGGTTTGCTTTACAGTCAATTATTTATTTTACTTGTCATTCATCATAATTATTCCTCATTCTTAAAACCCCTAATTTACAAACTCATAACCAATAATAAGAACATACCTCCCTGCAATTCCTTGAGAAGACGACCCGAGGTTTAAATACTTCGGTTATCAATTTATTTAGGGGTTTGTTACTTGTGACAACCAAAACTTTTGTACGAAGGGATTTCTGTTAGTTTAGAAGCTATATCTACAACGCGAATATTTTTATAAATTCTTTACTAGCAAAAATCCTAACGTCAATCTTCCCAACATTTCTTCATCTCCTCTTCATATCTTTCAATCACAGATTCTAGGGAAGTTTGTGAGGGTTGTGAATTTTCAGGTTCCTTTGTCTCCTCAAGTGCAGTTTTATTTTCAAATATCTTCACCACCTCATTCTCCATTGGAGTTTCACTTGATACAGTAGCCTCCTTGTCTTGCTCTTCCACTTTCTCCTTCAAATCCATCAATTGGTCTTCATTTTCCTTGCTTAGTAGTTCTAAGCGTTTCTCTGTGTCCTCCAATTGCTCATCTGTCTCCTGAAAAAGGATTTCTCGTTCTCTCCAGGCTTGTTATTGTTCCTCCACAATTCTGTTGAACATGGACTCAAGCTCTGAGAATCTTTGGCTCATGGAAGTTTGTGCTGAGACATATTTAGGTGATGAAGAATTGTCAAATGTAGAACTGGAAGGTGAGGTCGGACACTCTCTTATGTGACTTGACTGCTCAGAATTTGCAGTTTCTTGGTAATACTTCCAGCCACCATTAGAATAATGACTTGAATCATTTTGTGGTGGTGAGAAATATCCCATATGATTCTCTTGCTCATCTTGTGGTTCTGAAGCATTTCTCCATGGATTGGAGTGCTCAGAATTTGTGATTTCATGGTGATATTCCCAACCACCATCAGAGGTTTGTGATGGTGGGTAATATCCCATAAAATTTTGTTTGACCATAAGATGAGTTGAACTCCATTTATATTTTGTAAGATGCAACATCAATGAAAATTGAAATTCATGTCTCAGATGAGATTTGCTTAGTGAGGCGAAAACACAAACACCTTGGTTTCAACTTAGAACAGAGAACAAAAACAAAAAAAATGCTTGATCTAGACTTCTCACCCACTTAATCATTGTTGATCTAATCAATCCCCGGCAACGGCGCCAAAAACTTGATGGTGTTTTTGTGGAAAAATGAATTTCCAAACACATAGATCTAACTGGCAAGTGTACCGGGTCGCATCAAGTAGTAATAACTCACAAGAGTGAGGTCGATCCCATAGGGATTGATGGATCAAGCAACTTTAGTGGGTGATTAGTTTAGTCAAGCTAACATTGAAGTGAAATATATGAAATGTAGCCAACAGAAAGTAAATAGCAAGGAAAATTAAAGTGCAGAAAGTAAAATTGTAGAAACTTAAAGTGCAAGAAAGTAAAATAGTTGAAACTTAAATTGAAAGAAAAGTAAATTGTATGAGAAGTAGAGGGGGTTGGGTGCTGCAAATTAAAGAAAGCAATGAAGCAAGTAATCAAAGAGATCTTGAGAACAAGTGACAGGGAAATTAAAGTGTAGGAAAATTAAATTCATATCACAGTAGCTCAAATGTAAAGTGCAGAGGAACTAAAGTGCAGGAAAGTAAATTGGGAGCTGAGATTCAAAGTTAAACAGGAAAATTCAGGATGCATTCAATCAGAGAAGTAGCAGATGGAATAAAATGTAGCAGATCTAAACAGCAAAGCAAAATTACTTCAAGAAGCAAACAGTAGATGAACCCAAACTTAAATTGCATACTCTCACCAAAAGAGTAAAGATCTCAGGGGTCAAGAGACTAGAAAACAAGTCTAGATCTCAATTCCTTCCTTGATCTAACAGCAAATAGATTGAAGAAGAAAGAAAAATGGAAGCAGCAAATGAAAACTCAAATTCAATCCTTAATTCACTGAATTATACAACAAGTAAAAAAAAAAAGAAATCTCAGAGGGGGAATGAAACAGAATTCCTTCAATTCTCCACCCAAGATTCAAACTCAGAAAAGAAAAACTAAAGAGAGAGCTCTTTACTACTCCTAATGCTCCCTAGTGGAGCTAGCCTTTTTTAATGAGATGGAATTGATGCCTTTATATAGGCTTTACAAAGTGAAAATGAAAATGAAATTAAAATAAATTACAATTAAAATGAAAATCCTAATCTAATTGATCCATGTGCCTTTGAGTGATGATGTGGGCTTTGCTTGCTTTGGATTTCAGGAAAAATGGGTTTGGTTGGCCTTAATTCAATTTGGAGAGGAATTGAATTTAAATAGATTTTTGGTTGAATTTTGGCCCTTGGATGACACTCCCAGGAGGATGCTCTGCTCTTGTGGAGAGCGGAGCATTGGTGCCTTTGGTGTGTCTTGTGCGCGCAAAGCTCCTTGACCGTGCCAAATTGTGCGTGACATGCTTCCCTGGGCCGTGTCAAGTTGTGCCTCAAGCACCAAGGAATAAGGGAAGTAACGCTCTACTCTTGTGGGGAGTAGAGCATTGCTTTTGCTTGGGTGAGGTTCCAGGTTCAAGCCTTGGTGAAAGCATTTGGGGAGATATTTTCCTTGAATTTTCATGAAGAGATCACGACAATGCTCTCTCCAAGAGCAGAGCATTATGCTTTGGAATGAGGCTCCAGCTTCGAACCTTGGTGGAAGCATTAGCTGATTTTTTTGCTTATTTTTTTTCCTTAAAGATGCCTTTCACTCGTGCCTCAATTTTATGCCAAATATTGATTGCTATATATCGTTGAAAAGCTCTGAATGTGAGCTTTCCAACGCAACTTAAAGCACATCAATCGGACATATGTAGCTCAAGTTATAGCCCTTTGAAGGAGGCATGGTCATGCTGTGAGCGCCCAGGTTTTAACTTAGCGAAAATTTGCTTCCAACCTCACTTTGTTTACATCACGATAATGCTCTGCTCTTGGCAAGAGCGGAGCATTGTGTGTGCTGGTTGCTTCCTTCTTTGATTTGGTCATGGGCCACGCTTTTAAAAGCATGGCCTAAGCCTCCAAAGTGTGCTCCAACTTCAAAGTGTACCCCAAAGCTCTTTTTTTCTCCTTTTTAGCTTATTTTGTGCTTCTTTGCTTCTTTTTCTTCTTATTTCCTACAAGATTTATAAAATTAAAAGATCAAGAAAATATTCCAATTAAGCACAAAAGAATGCAATATTTAAGCACTAATCATCAATTTCTTGTATGAAAAAGCATAGAAAAACATGACATGGTGACATGTCATCACACAAGTGGATTGAGAATAAGAAGAATTTCATTGATTCATTATGATTACAATAGAGCTCCTCCACCTAATGAAAATGGGGTTTAGCTCATCATTCCTCAATCAAAACCAACAGAAAGAAAGTGCAGAAAAGTAAAGAAAGAGATCACCGTTGTTAGAGATCTTTGCCCATTCAAACCTTTCATTAGTTTTCTGTGAGCTATGAGTCACTAACCTCCTAGGTTAAGGTTAGGAGCTTTGCTGACTCTTATGGATTAATAATATCATTGTTCTATTTTAATCTATGCTTGATCCATTCTAAGATGTATCTTCGTTCTTCATCCTAATGAATTAGGAGTGTAACTTGACCATCATTGAGGAACTGAAGATTGATGGTTTAGAAGTTATAGTAAAATCTTGTTGTAAGTATAGTTACTAAACCAAGCAATCAACCTTTCTTACAAACGTTTTTGTTGTCACAAGTAACAAACCCCTAAATAAATTGATAACCGAAGTATTTAAACCTCGGGTCGTCTTCTCAAGGAATTGCAGGGACGTATGTTCTTATTATTGGTTATGAGTTTGTAAATTGGGGGTTTTAAGAATGAGGGGCAATTATGATAAATGACGAATAAAATAAATAAATGACTGTAAAATAAACTCTTGGCAAGGTATGAGAAATTAGAAGTCCTATCCTAGTTATCTTTATCAATTGTGATGAGAATTCGATTTTTCTCCCACTATGTTAACCTCTAACTATGAAGGTAAGTTAAGTGGATGAATTAATTCGAATCCTCAAATTCCAGTATTTCCTTGGGAAAAGTTAGAATTATTGGATCTCGAATTAATCCTTGAAGAATTCCAATTTTTAGTCAACAATGAGTTTGACAACTCAAGAGTTACCAATTAATCAACCAAAGCCAAGAATGTAGAAAGCTAAATTAAAATCATATATATGAAAACATCTCAGTAATGTATATTAAATAAGAAAATCAATCCTAACATGAAAAGTTTATAAGCCAATTGGGCAACACAAACCAGATACAAATGAAAGCATCAGAGTAAATGGAAGTAAAAGAGAAACAAAAATTATTGAACCTGGTATGAAGAAACAATCCTAATCCTGATAGAAATCCTAATCCTAAATCCTAAGAGAGAAGAGAGAACCTCTCTCTCTAAAAACTACATCTAAAACCTCAAATTATGAATTATGAAAGCATAATGAGTCTCTGCATGTTCCCTGACTTTAATCTGTATTTCTGGGCCAAAATCTGGGTTAAAATTCAGCCAAGAATCTCTGCCAGCGACTTTTGTAATTCTGCAGATCACGCACGTCACGCGGACGCGTCATTTGGCTTTTTTCTTTTCCATGCGGGCACGTCGTCCATGCCTCCGCGTCGCTTCTACTTTTCCAATCCGCGCGTCCGCGTCACTCATGCGGCTGCATCACTGTGAATTCTTTTCTTCCGCGCGGTTGCGTCACTGACGCGTACTCGTCACTTCTCGCTGGTCATCTCCTCAATTTCTTGTGTTCCTTCCATTTTTGCAAGCTTCCTTCCCAATCTCTCACTCATTCATGCCCTATTAAGCCTGAAACACTTAACACACAGATCAAGGCATCGAATGGTAATAAGAGATGATTAAGATTAGCTAAATTGAGACCAAAGAAGCATGTTTTCAATCATGTAATAATTTTAGAAAGGAAATATAAATGCATGCTAATTATATGAATAAGTGGGTAAAAAGACCATGATAAAACCATACAATTAAACACATTGTAAACCATAAAATAGTGGTTTATCAACCTCCCCACACTTAAACATTAGCATGTCGTCATGCTAGACTCAAGGAGATCAAATAAATGAGTAGGAACATGTAAAACTCATGCAATGCAAAGCAACCTATGAATGTGAATGCAACTACATGCAAAGATGATTATACCTACTTAGTGAAAAGTAAATAAATCTTTCAAGAACAAATATGAACTGGATTTCACTAATTCAAATCACAAAATACAATATGAATAACCTGCAAGAAGAAGACAGCTCATGAAAGCAGGGAACATAGAATTAAGCACTGAACCCTCACTCGTGGTGTATATCACTCTAATCTCTCAGGTGTATAGGGTCAATTCTCTCAATTCTCTACTAATCTTGCTTTCTATAGCTTGCTCTTCATTTAATAATCAACAAAAATTTAATGCACCAATACACAAATCAAGAGGTCTTTTAAGGGTTGTAATGGGGTTAGGGTCAATGTAGGATTGTATTTGGCCAAGTGGACTAAAATCTAAATCCTTAATTAACATAAACTTTCCACCTAACTCAAGACAATTCATTTAATTAAAATACAAAACTTAACTTCCCATTAACTGTGTTTACCGCATATTTATGCATTCCAAGTTTTGAGTACAGCTCATATGCATTGATTTCACTATTTATTTTGGGGCATTTTGTCCCCTTTTATTAATTGCTCTTTTCTTTTTCCTTTTCACTTTCTTTTTTTTTTCTCAATGGATATGATTAAAGTATTGAATGCAATAACATGTGCTCAACCATTATTTTGCACATTTTCACTAAAATCTACAACACCCAATTATTCAAACCAAATATTTTCAAACCCAACTTTCCCACACTTAAATCATGAGCACTTTTACTAGTCTAAGCTAACCAAGGATTCAAATTAAGGACATTATTATTTTCCGCTTAGAGTTAGTAATGAGCTAGAGTAAAGAACAAATAGGTATATTAGGCTCAAATTGGTTTGCAAAGGATAATGAAAGGGTAAGGCCATATGGGTATGTAAGCTTAGTGAAACAAGGGCCTCAATCATATCAGTGCATGCATACATCAAACAATGGAAATATAGAATTAAGCAAGACAAAGAACACAATTTTAGAGAGAAAAACACACATCAAAAATAAAATATTGGTTGATAAAATGCAACCAATCAAATAGGCTCAAAATCTCACTGGTTTTATGTGTTCGAGCTTTAAACCATGTTCCAAAATAAGATTTCTTCAAACAAGATTTTCAAAAAGTTTTATTCAAATTAGTGAAATACTATAAAAAAATTTCTTGAAGAAGAAAATATTACTTTAACCAAGGGGTAAAATATGCACAAAAAATAAACATGCAATCAAACATGCAAATGCAACAATGAATAAACAAAGAAAAAAGCAATGGTGTTGAAAAGAAGAAAATAGCTAACCCATGGAGATCGGTATCGACCTCCCCACACTTAAAGATTGCACCGTCCTTGGTGCATGCTAAGATGTGCAGGTGGACGGGTTGTTCCAACTGATGCTTCTCTCCAAAGATTGTGTAGATGGACTTGTCTTGTCTTCCCATGTAAACGTCTTCCGGTTCCCCTCCGGGTGGCCATCCTGAAAGAAAAAGGGAAGAAAAGTAACCCAGAAATAAAGATAAGAAAATAAATGAAGTATGGATGGGTTAATGCCAAATGATAAGGGTCTCGTTTACATGGAAGCTTCAACATGTACGTGAGAAAATAATAGAAGCCATGGCATGCCAGTGGTACAAAATGTACAACAATGGGGAGGAGAGTGGGTAATGAAAGACAATGTAAGTTCATGTCAATGCAAAAGGAATACACGTATCCTAAAAGATTGACATTGACAGAAAAATAGCATCACCCAACATTGTAAAACAAGTCACTAAAAATTATACCAGAAAAGATGCAACAGTTAAATAAGAAAATCAACACCAAAGGAAAAAATAATAAATTTAGAAAAAAAAGAAAAATATGCACTAAATTAAAATACAATGAATGAAATATGCAAATAAATAAAATGAAAGATAAGAAGAATGAGAAGGGAAAGAAGTGAGTAAGAAAGGAGGGAAGGAAAATTAGGATTGGGGAAGAAAAGATAAGATATTTGGCAAATTAGGATAAGCTATGCGGCGCAAGCGACGCGGACATGTGGGACACGAGGTCGCGTGACTTGCGTTTGAAGTTAATCGACGCGGTCGCGTCGGTCATGCGGTCGCATGACACGTTTTATGCTACTGGCGCGAGGTCAGTCTCGCACTCGCACAACTCTCTGTTCAGAATCTTATTTTGCCAAATTTTGGGTGACGCGATCGCGTGGTCGTCGCGATCACGTGAGTGGCCAATATGGGGATATGACGCGGACGTGTGAGCCATGCGTCCGCATGGTAAGGTTGTGCTTTCAGCACCAGTCCAGCACCACTCCAGCATAACTTTTGGCTATGCACCCTTTTCACGTCGATTTTCATGGCACGCGGCCGCGTGGGTTACGCGGTCGCGTGGGAGGCCAAAGTTCCCACATGACGCAGTCGCGTGAGCGACGCGGTCGCGTGGGGTCAAATTATGCTAAAGGCGCGCCTCCGGCCACGATCTCGCGTGACTCTCTGTTCAATTCTTTTCTACCCAACGCACTAGTGACGCGGACGCATCAGCAATGCTGTCGCGTCGCGTGCGTGTTTTCCCTTTTTTTATGCAGTATGCACAATGCAAAATGCAATGAATGTCATGTAGAAATTGCAGGTTCAATAAAAATTCAAAAACAGACTAAAATTAAACTAAAAAAAGAACGATCATACCATGGTGGCTTGTCTCCCACCTAGCACTTTTGGTTAAAGTCCTTAAGTTGGACATTGGATGAGCTTCCTGTTATGGCGGCTTATGTTTAAATTCATCCAAAAATCTCCACCAATGCTTGGAATGCCAATCGCCTCCGGGGTCCCAAACTAGACAGGTAAAGCTTCTGAGCAGCTTCAAACAGATTCTCAGGCTCCCGGGGTGACGAATGTCAGCATAGAATCCATGATCCCAAGCTTTGCTTTTAAATCCACCTCCGTCTTGATCTACATGTTTCCATTCGGGCGGTTTAAAAAGTAGATTCTCACCATTGTGACCAAACGTTCTACGTGATCCATTCAATTGAGCATGATACCAAACTGTGCACTTCGAGTTGAAGTGTGGAACCTTATTAAACCTTGTGCACCAGCTCTGAGTACGAGCCATTTCCCTCTTACTTTTAAAGCCACAGAGAGCTCTAAGCTGGCCATCTGTTTCAAGCAAACCATATTCAAGTGGAAAAATAAAGCTAAGGGTTAAGGATTGTACCCACTTGAAGCTTGTATTGAGTGGTAGTGGCCTCGGGATAGGTGGTTCCAGTGGTTCTGTAAGTTTTACTCCCTTGTGGTCTTCAGTGAATTCCTCCACCTCTTTGTAAATTTCTTCAACTTCACCCATGTCTTGATCAAAGTCATTGATATCTTCATCATCACTTGAGTCATAAACAGGAGGTTGACAAAAGTCGACCTCTGCATCATCTTCATATTCACTTAGGGAAGATTCTTCTGTCTCAAAGAATTCACTTGCGGATGCAAGTTCATTACTAGGAGGACTTGACGGGTGACTATCATCATCAAGAAAACATGTGTCTTGGGTAATTCCGTCTAGTTCCCCATAAGATATCTAGCATCAGAGTAAATGGAAGTAAAAGAGAAACATAAATTATTGAACCTAGTATGAAGAAACAATCATAATCCTAATAGAAATCCTAATCCTAAATCCTAAGAGAAAGGAGAGAACCTCTCTCTCTAAAAACTACATCTAAAACCTCAAATAATGAATTATGAAAGCATAATGAGTCTCTGCATGTTCCCTGACTTTAATCTGTGTTTTTGGGTCGAAAACTGGGTTGAAATCCGGGCCAGAATCTCTGCCAGCGACTTTTGTAATTCTGCAGATCGCGGACGCGTCATTCACGCGGATGCGTCATTTGGCGTTTTTCTTTTCCATGCTGGCGCGTCGTCCGTTCCTCCGCGTCGCTTCTGCTTTTCTAATCCACGCGTCTGCGTCACTCATGCGGCCGCATCACTGCGAATTCCTTTCTTCCGCGCAGTCGCGTCGCTGACGTGTACGCGTCACTTCTCGCTGGTCATCTCCTCAATTTCTTGTGTTCCTTCCATTTTTGCGAGCTTCCTTCCCAATCTCTCACTCATTCATGCCCTATAAAGCCTGAAACACTTAACACACAAATCAAGGCATCAAATGGTAATAAGAGAGGATTAAGATTAGCTAAATTAAGACCAAAGAAGCATATTTTCAATCATGTAATAATTTTAGGAAGGAAATATAAATGCATGCTAATTATATGAATAAGTGGGTAAAGACCATGATAAAACCACACAATTAAACACATTGTAAACCATAAAATAGTGGTTTATCAGTCATCCCTATTCTACATGGGTTCTTGCGAGTCTTTGACGGGATAGTATTGAACCATAAGCTTGATTATACATCTCTTAGACGGCTAATCCACGACTTCGTTGGGGACTTGGAGACATCAGTTCAGCCGAGGTACGGGGCAATTAGGGGCTTTGTGGTATAGGCTAGAGTCAAGAAGCAGCATTCTCTAATCTAGAAGATCCAAACTTATCAGTGGTGTTTTGAGTAGCATCACCAAGGGAATGGACTATAGGAGCTTCACCACCATTCAGATTGGATGACCACTGACCTGGCGTTTGATCTGAAGCAAAGGAGATTAATGAGTCATGAGAAGTTGAAGTAGATGGTGAGAAAAGTTGATCCAGAAGGAGGAAGCATCTCCAAAGCCTCAACCATTCTCTTATCATTGATTTCACACCAATCCAGTAATACTTTCTTGATTTTGTTTTTATGCTTTTTTTCACAAAAACTATCTTTTCTATCCGTCTGACTAAGATCTACAAGATAGTCATTGCTTGTTCAATCCGACAATCTCCGTGGGATCGACCCTCACTCACCTAAGGTATTACTTAGATGACTCGGTGCACTTTTCGATCTATCTGTGCAAATATTGCGGAGTCAATTTTGTACACCAAAGAACTACTTTTATTAATATTATCAGCCAAAACAGCTATTGAATTATTTTGAGTACAAAATGCTTGAAATGTGTCGACAAAAGATCGACGGACAACATAGACCCTATCAGAACTGACCAAACCTGAAATCCTAGGACTAGAAGGAAAAGTACATGCTGAAGAAAATAAATCCCTACGTGGACCGTCTTCATCAGCTAAATCCAAACTAGAAAGTGAAATACATGTTGCAGAGTGTAAAACCTTATTTGGTTCGACTTGATCAGAAGAACCACTACAAGAAAGGAAAGTACATGCTGCAGAATTGAAACTAACTACATAATTATATAAAGAAATTCAATATCTCGAAACAACTTCTTCATCAGACATTTGTAGAATTTGTTGATCGAAACTCTTTTTCTCCTTTTTTTACTGCTCCTAACTAGTCGAAGTATATTTGAGCTTTTGGTGCCTAAGCTTTACGCTAAGCCCATTAGTAGTTAGAAAATAGCCCTCGTAGTTGTAATAACTAAGGTTCCTATCAACATCAAGAGATTTAAGCTTGTCATTATAAACCTTGAAGTCAACATGCATTTGTTTGGCATAAAGGCTATCATCAGCACTGACCACTTCAGTCTTTTCTTCATCAGTCCAAAGGAGAAGACTTTGATGCACGATTGAGGGCATGACTCCTACGCTATAAATCTAGCCACGTCCTAGTAAAGCGTTATAACTTGCTCTGAAGGTGACAACCACAAACACAATTCTCCCTGTTAACAATCCTACTTTAACCATAAAAGTGACTAGATCTTTTGTTGGCATCGAAACACCGTAATCTATTATTGAAATGTTTGTTGGTACCAGGTCATCAAAATATTTTCCAACCTTTAGTAGCATTCTCTCAGGCAAAAGACTGATAACACAACACCGCCATCAATGAAGACTTTGTTGATTAAAATGCTACTTAGTGTTGCTTTATATGTAGCAATCGAAGGTGTCCATTTTGTTTCTCAATCAGTTTATTAAAACACCCTACCTCTTCAATTTCAAAAGTAAAGGAAAACACGTCCTTGTTGTTTGAGTCATCATTGTAATCCCCACTATGATTACCTTCATGCTGCCCAATGAATTCAGAAGGTATGATAGAAATAGTATTAGTCATTTCTTTATCCTCTTCCTCAAAATAATCCTCATCGAGATCGGGATCATCAGCATTAGTTGGATTTGCTTTGGGCAATGAAGCTTCAATATTTTTACCTTTCTCTTCGATGATCACTTGCTCCTTTCCTTTTGCAAATGTTTCACATTGAGAAAATAATATGATCCAAAGCAAATGGCTTTTCCCCGATCTGTCGAGGTAGAAGGAACACTAGTAAACTCGACGGAATCATCGACCACCTTGATTTCTAGTGCACGAAATTACAATCACACTTTTGCAATTCCGCACAACTAACCAGCAAGTGCACTGGGTCGTCCAAGTAATACCTTACGTGAGTAAGGGTCGATCCCACGGAGATTGTCGACTTGAAGCAATCTATGGTTATCTTGTAAACCTTAGTCAGGAGATTAATAATGAAAAGAGTTTTGTTTGTAAAAAGTAAGAGAACATGAAATGAATAATACTTGTTATGCAGTAACGGAGAACAGGTTGAGGTTTTGGAGATGCTCTGACTTCTGAATCTCTGCTTTCCTACTGTTGTCTTCTTCATGCACGCAAGGCTCCTTCCATGGCAAGCTGTATGTTGGTGGATCACCGATGTCAATGGCTACCATCCGTCTTCTCAGTGAAAATGGTCCAACTACGGGTTCCGTAGGGCTAATCATCTGTCGGTTGTCACTCATGCTGGAATAGGATCCATTGATCCTTTTGCACACTGTCACTGCGCCCAACATTTGTAAGTTTGAAGCTCGTCACAGTCACCCCTTCCTAGATCCGACTCGGAATACCACAAACAAGATTTAGACATTCTGGATCTCAAGAGTGCTGCCAATTGATGCTAGCTTATACTACAAAGACTCTGGTTGCACGGATTTGAACACTCTGTTGTCAGGAGAGTCAATCAAACTCGTGAACCAGGAATCCAAGAGATACACACTCAATCTAAAGTAGAATGGGAGTGGTTGTCAAGCACACGTTCATAAGTTGAGAATTGGTGATGAGTGTCACAAATCATCACATTCATCATGTTGAAGTGCGAATGAATATCTTAGAATAGAAACAAGCATGATTGAATAGAAAACAGAAATAATTGCATTAATCCAACGAGACACAGCAGAGTTCCTCACCCCCAACCATAGGGTTTAGAGACTCATGCCGTAGAAGATACAAATTCAGATGTGAAATGTCATGAGGTACAAAATAAATCTCTAAAAGTAGTTTTTATACTAAACTAGAAACCTAGGTATACAGAAAATGGGTAAACTAAGATAGATAGTGCAGAAATCCACTTTCGGGGCCCACTTGGTGTATGTTTGGGCTGAGCATTGAAGCTTTCACATGCATAGGCTATTCTTGAGTTAAACGCCAGGTTTGGTGCCAGTTTGGGTGTTTAACTCCAACTTCTATGCCAGTTCTGGCGTTTAATGCCAGAAAAGGGTAAAAAACTGGCATTTAAACGCCACTTTGCGCTATCAAATCTCGGGCAAAGTATAAACTATTATACATTGCTGGATAACCCAAGATGTCTACTTTCCAAATCAATTGAGAGCACGCCAATTGGACTTCTGTATCTCCAGAAAATCCATTTCGTGTGCAGGAGGGTCAGAATCCAACAGCATCTGCAGTCCTTTTTTAGCCTCTGAATCAGATTTTTGCTCAAGTCCCTCAATTTCAGCTAGAAAATATCTGAAATCACAGAAAAACACACAAACTCATTGTAAAGTCCAAAAATGTGATTTTTGCATAAAAACTAATAAAAATATACTAAAAAATAACTAAAGCACACAAAAAACTACACGAAAATACCACCAAAAAGCGTATAAAATATCCGCTCATCACACCACCAAACTTAAACTGTTGCTTGTCCCCAAGCAACTAGATAAATAAAATAGGATAGAAAGAAAATCAAGAGGTAATACATCTCAGAGTTTTAAGTGAAGCTCAGATTCTAATTAGATGAGTTGGGCTAGTAGCTTTTTGCTCCTGAACAGTTTTGGCATCTCAATTTATCCTTTGAAGCTCAGAATGATTGGCATCCATAGGAACTCAGAATTAAGATAGTGTTATTGATTCTCCTAGTTTAATATGTTGATTCTTGAACACAACTACTTTATGAGTCTTGGCTGTGACTCCAAGCATCTTGTTTTCCAGTAATATCACATGATACATAAATGCCACAGACACATAACTGGGTGAACCTTTCAGATTATGACTCAGCTTTGCTAGAGTCCCCAGTTAGAGGTGCCCAGAGTTCTTAGGCACACTCTTTTGCTTTGGATCATGACTTTAACCAGTCAATCTCAAGTGTTTCACTTGGACCTTCATGACACAAGCACATGGTTAGGGACAGTTTGATTTAGCCACTTAGGCTAGGATTTTATACCTTTGGGCCCTCCTATCCATTAATGCTCAAAGCCTTAGATCCTTTTTACCCTTGCCTTTTGGTTTAAAGGGCTATTGGCTTTTTCTGCTTGCTTTTTCTTTATTTTTTGTTTTTTTTTGCAAGCTTTGTATTTTTCATTACTTTTTCTTGCTTCAAGAATCAATTTTATTATTTTTCAGATTATCAAAACATTTCTCTTTCTTTTCATCATTCTTTCAAGAGCCAACAATTTTAACATTCATAAACTTCACTATCAAAAATATGCACTATTCAAGCATTCATTCAGAAGACAAAAAGTGTTGTCACCATATAAAAATAATTAGAATTTTTCTTATTGAAAACATGAAATAATTGCCTCCTTATTCTAAAAAAAATCTACTATTTTATTCATGTTTAGTGATGAAGAGAAAAATAAATTATAGCTTACTTGGAGATAATAAAAATAAAGACCATAATTACTAATACTCATGTAATTCTTAAGATAGGTTTCTAATAATAAAAGTTATCACAGGTTTAAGATTAGGACTCAACAACCTTTATCTTGGGAGATGGATGCTCCTTCAATCTGTGGGATGTCTGGTCCCTCAAGGGAGAGCTTCTGGCGCTTCAGCTCCTATAGCTCACGCCCTTGCTTTTCTTGTTCCTTAAGCAGTTTGCAGAGCATGCTATTTTGATTTTGTTGTTCTTTTTTAAATTGATCCATAGCTTCTTGCAGGTTGGTGACAGCTGCTTCTAGGCGGGCCCAGTAGTCAATTTGATGGATTTCTGGGAGGAATTCCTGCGCCCTCCTCTTAATGGAGTTTTCGTTCACTTGTTGTCCCTCCATTGACTTTTTGGTAATTGGATGCCCGACTGAGATAAACTCATCCACTCCCATCTTTACCCCCAGCATCTTTACATAGCAGAGAGATTAAGCTTGGGTAGGCCAATTTGGCTTCAGTGGAGTTCTTATTTGCAATTGTGTAAATCTCACAAGAAATCAGATGATGAATCTCCACTTCGTTTCCCAGCATAATGCAATGAATTATCACTGCTCTTTTGACAGTGACCTCAGAGCGGTTGCTAGTGGGCAGTATAGAATGCCCAATGAAGTCCAACCAACCCCTCGCGACTGGTTTGAAATCTCCTCTCTTGAGTTGGTTTGGGACACCTTTTGAGTTGGTTATCCACTTAGTTCCAGGGAGTCAAATGTCCTCTAGAACTTGGTCCAAACGCTTATCTACTCTCACCATTCTCCTGTTAAAGGTTTCTGAATCATCTTGTAGCTGAGGCAGTTTGAAGACCTCTGATGAGTGGATAATTTATACGCTTTTTGGCATTGTTTTTAGGTAGTTTTTAGTAAGTTCAAGCTACTTTTAGGGATGTTTTTATTAGTTTTTATGTTAAATTCATATTTCTGTATACTTTACTATGTGTTTGTGTGTTTTTCTGTGATTTCAGGTAATTTCTGGCTGAAATTGAGGGACTTAAGCAAAACTCTGAAAAAGGCTGACAAAAGGACTGCTGATGCTGTTGGAATCTGACCTCCTTGCACTCAAAATAGATTTTCTGGAGCTACAGAACTCCAAATGGAGCGCTCTCAACGGCGTTGGAAAGTAGACATTCATAGCTTTCCAACAATATATAATAGTTCATACTTTATTCGGGAATTGACGACGTAAAGTGGCGTTCAACGCCAAGTACATGCTGTTGTCTGGAGTTAAACGCCAGAAACACGTCATGACCCGGAGTTGAACGCCCAAAACACGTTATAACTTCGCGTTCAACTCCAAGAGGAGCCTCAGCTCGTGGATAGATCAATCTCATCCCAAGCACACACCAAGTGGGCCCCGGAAGTGGATTTATGCATCAATTACTTACTCACGTAAATCCTAGTAGCTAGTCTAGTATAAATAGGATAAGTTACTATTGTATTAGACATCTTTGGTCTCAGTTTTGTTTTATTCTTCATCTTAAGAGGCTATTGATCACGTTTTAGGGGGCTGGCCATTTGGCCATGCCTGAACCTTTCACTTATGTATTTTCAACGGTGGAGTTTCTACACACCATAGATTAAGGGTGTGGAGCTCTGCTGTACCTCAAGTTTCAATACAATTACTATTATCTTCTATTCAATTCTCTTTTTTTCTTGTTCCAAGATATATGTTGCACTTCAACTTGATGAATGTGATGATCCGTGACACTCATCATCATTCTCACCTATGAACGCACGTGACTGACAACCACTTCCGTTCTACCTTAGGCCGGGCGCATATCTCTTAGATTCCCCAACAGAATCTTCGTGGTATAAGCTAGATAGATGGCGGCATTCATGGGAATCCGGAAAGTCTAACCTTGTCTGTGGTATTCCGAGTAGGATTCCGGGAATCTGGAAAGTCTAACCTTGTCTGTGGTATTCCGAGTAAGATTCCGGTATTGAATGACTGTGACGAGCTTCAAACTCCTGAAGGCTGGGCGTCAGTGACAGATGCAAAAGAATCAAGGGATTCTCTTCCAACCTGATTGAGAACCGACAGATGATTAGCCGTGCTGTGACAGAGCATTTGGACCATTTTCACTGAGAGGATGGGATGTAGAAATCGGCAAGGGTGATGCCCCCAGACGATTAGCCATGCAGTGACAACGCATAGGACCATTTTCCCGAGAGGATTAAAAGTAGCCATTGACGACGGTGATGCCCTACATACAACTGATGAATGGATTTTTGACGGTTTAGAATTTCACAAATGAATTCTCGTTGCAAGTATAGTTTCTAAACCAACAATAATCCTTTCATACAAAAGATTGTTTGTCACAAGTACAAACCCCTAATATCTATAAACCGAAGTATTTAAACCTCGGGTCGTCTCTCAAAGGACTTGCAGGGTAGTGTTCTTGTTATTGGTTATGGCCTTGTTTATTTTGGGGTTTTGGATGAGAAATATGAATAGTAAATGGTAAGAAAACTTTATTAACAAAATGGTCTTGGAAAGGTTTGGTTGTCAAGGGTCTTCATCATTATCGCTAGCCACAAGTATGGTAGTTGCAAGGATTAATCCCACTTAGTCATCCTTAAATCAATTAACAAAGGAAAGTCAAGTGAGTTATATCAATCCTAGTCCATAAATCCTAGCTTTCCACTAATTGGATTAATGAAGGCTAGAGTTAATGGCTATCAACTATCAATCAATTGGACACTAGTGACTCAAGAAATCCTAAGTCACCTTCTCAAGCCAAGAACATAGAATTCTACTCTAACATCCTCTCAAGCATTTCATCAAACACTTGGAGGGTAATGGAAGAAAGCATTTTTATTTGTAAGAATAAAAGGAATCAACAACTAACAATTACAAAGAATTAACAAAACAACAATCAACAACATCACAATCATATGAATTATCTCAAATTGCATTATTAAAAGAAAACAAAAGAACAAAAATATCTCAATTACAAAACCTAGAAACAAAATAAGAGAAATTAGAACAAGAGGATAGGGATAGAAAGAAGAACCAAAGTGTTGCAATCATCAAGTGAAGGTAGAAGTAGAAGGAGACTTGAATTAAACCTAGAACTATGAGATCCTAATCTAACCCTAATTTCTAATCCTAATTCTAGAGAGAAGTGAGAGCTTCTCTCTCTAAAAACTAGTTCTAACTACTTCTAAAACTAAACTATGACTAATGATGAAAAGTATGAAAAGTATGAAAAGTATCTTCATTCCTCCTTCAATCCTTGGCTTAAATAGCATCAGAAATGAGTTGGATTGGGCCCACAAGGCTTCTAAAATTGCTGGCCACGTGTTGCATTAAGTGGGTCATGTGCCACCATCGGCGCGTCCGCATACCGTGCGCGTGCGCGCTCTTATGCGCGATGCAACTATGGCAAATCGTATATCGTTTCGAAGCCCCGAATGTTAGCTTTCCAAACCAACTGGAACCGCATCGTTTGGACCTCTGTAGCTCAAGTTATGGTGGTTTAAGTGTGAAGAGGTCGGCTTGACAGCTTTCCGGTTCTTTCATTTCTTCATGAGTTCTCCAACTTTTCATGCTTTCTTTCTTCATTCCCTTGATCCAATCTTTGCCTCCTAAACCTTAAATCACTTGAAAAATATATCAAGGCATCTAATGGAATCAAGGTGAATTAAATTTATTTATTTTAAGACCTAAAAAGCATGTTTTCGCTCTTAAGCACAATTAAAGGAGAATATACAAAACCATGCTAATTCATTGGGTAAATGTGAGAAAAGGTCTACAAAATACTCTAAATTCAATACAAGATAAACCGTCAAATTGGGGTTTATCAACCTCCCCACACTTAAACCTTAGCATGTCCTCATGCTAAACCAAGAATGAAATAAGGGATATGACACTTATTCAAAGCAAAGAAACTATATGCGTGCAACTAAATGCAAAATGATTCTACCTACTTGGTTAAAAAAAATCAATCTCCAAGACATACATGCACAAGTAGGGCTTAAGATCATATAACATTTCATGAGTCCTACCAATTTAAATATAAAAGTGAAGTTCAAGAAGACTTGCAAGAATAATGCTCATGAAAGCCGGGAATCAAGGAATTAAGCATCGAACCCTCACCGGAAGTGTTTGCACTCTATTCGCTCGGTGTTTGGGGTTGATTCACTCAATTCTCCCCATTTTGATGAATGGATTTTTGACGGTTTAGAATTTCACAAATGAATTCTCGTTGCAAGTATAGTTTCTAAACCAACAATAATCCTTTCATACAAAAGATTGTTTGTCACAAGTACAAACCCCTAATATCTATAAACCGAAGTATTTAAACCTCGGGTTGTCTCTCAAAGGACTTGCAGGGTAGTGTTCTTGTTATTGGTTATGGCCTTGTTTATTTTGGGGTTTTGGATAAGAAATATGAATAGTAAATGGTAAGAAAACTTTATTAACAAAATGGTCTTGGCAAGGTTTAGTTGTCAAGGGTCTTCATCATTATCGCTAGCCACAAGTATGGTAGTTGCAAGGATTAATCCCACTTAGTCATCCTTAAATCAATTAACAAAGGAAAGTCAAGTGAGTTATATCAATCCTAGTCCATAAATCCTAGCTTTCCACTAATTGGATTAATGAAGGCTAGAGTTAATGGCTATCAACTATCAATCAATTGGACACTAGTGACTCAAGAAATCCTAAGTCACCTTCTCAAGCCAAGAACATAGAATTCTACTCTAACATCCTCTCAAGCATTTCATCAAACACTTGGAGGGTAATGAAAGAAAGCATTTTTATTTGTAAGAATAAAAAGAATCAACAACTAACAATTACAAAGAATTAACAAAACAACAATCAACAACATCACAATCATATGAATTATCTCAAATTGCATTATTAAAAGAAAACAAAAGAACAAAAATATCTCAATTACAAAACCTAGAAACAAAATAAGAGAAATTACAACAAGAGGATAGGGATAGAAAGAAGAACCAAAGTGTAGCAATCATCAAGTGAAGGTAGAAGTAGAAGGAGACTTGAATTAAACCTAGAACTATGAGATCCTAATCTAACCCTAATTCCTAATCCTAATTCTAGAGAGAAGTGAGAGCTTCTGTCTCTAAAAACTAGTTCTAACTACTTCTAAAACTAAACTATGACTAATGATTAAAAGTATGAAAAGTATGAAAAGTATGAAAAGTATGAAAAGTATCTTCATTCCCCCTTCAATCCTTGGCTTAAATAGCATCAAAAATGAGTTGGATTGGGCCCACAAGGCTTCTAAAATCGCTGGCCACGTGTTGCATTAAGTGGGTCATGTGCCACCATCGGCGTGTCCGCGTACCGTGCGCATCCGCGCCCCTATGCGCAATGCAACTATGGCAAATCTTATATCGTTTCGAAGCCCCAGATGTTAGCTTTCCAACCCAACTGAAACTGCATCATTTGGACCTCTGTAGCTCAAGTTATGGTCGTTTAAGTGTGAAGAGGTTGGCTTGACAGCTTTCCGGTTCTTTCATTTCTTCATGAGTCCTCCAACTTTTCATGCTTTCTTTCTTCATTCCCTTGATCCAATCTTTGCCTCCTAAACCTTAAATCACTTGAAAAACATATCAAGGCATCTAATGGAATCAAGGTGAATTAAATTTATTTATTTTAAGACCTAAAAAGCATGTTTTCACTCTTAAGCACAATTAAAGGAGAATATACAAAACCATGCTAATTCATTGGGTAAATGTGAGAAAAGGTCTACAAAATACTCTAAATTCAAAACAAGATAAACTGTCAAATTGGGGTTTATCAACAGCTTACCATGGAAAGGAGTAAGAAGAATTGGATGAATGTGATAAGAAAGTAGAGATTCAAGAGGAGCACAGCACCTCCACATGCCTATCTGAAATTTCCACTATTGATTTACATAAGTATTTCTATCCTATTTTATTTTCTATTTATTATTAATTTTCGAACTCATCATAAACCATTTAATCTGCCTAACTGAGATTTACAAGGTGACCATAGCTTGCTTCATACCAACAATCTCTGTGGGATCGACCCTTACTCACGTAAGGTATTACTTGGATGACCCAGTACACTTGCTGGTTAAGTTGAACGGAGTTGTGTCCACACATAGCCAAGAGCCACAATAATGATTCCATACAATAACAAAGAGTACTACATTGATGTGATCATAATTTCGTCCACCAAGTTTTTGGCGCCGTTGCCGGGGATTGTTCGAGTATGGATAACTGAAGGTTCATCTTGTTGCTCAGATTAGGTAATTTTCTTTTCAAAAATTTTTTCAAAATTTTTCTTTTCTTTTTCGTTTTTCCAAAAATATTTTCGAAAAAAAATTAATAAAAATCCAAAAAAATTAATAAAATCATAAAAACTAAAAATATTTTGTGTTTCTTGTTCGAGTCTTGAGTCAATTTTTAAGTTTGGTGTCAGTTGCATGCTTTAAAAATTTTTCTTGCATTTTTCGAAAATTCCATGCATTCATAGTGTTCTTCATGATCTTCAAGTTGTTCTTGACAAGTCTTCTTGTTTGATCTTGATGATTTCTTGTTTTGTGTTGTTTGTTGTTTTTCATGTGCATCTTTGCATTCATATTTTCCAAGCATTAAAAATTTCTAAGTTTGGTGTCTTGCATGTTTTCTTTGCATCAAAAATTTTTCAAAATTATGTTCTTGATGTTCATCATGATCTTCAAAGTGTTCTTGGTGTTCATCTTGACATTCATAATGTTCTTGCATGCATTAAGTGTTTTGATCCAAAATTTTCATGTTTTGGGTCATATTTGTGTTTTTCTCTCTCATAATTAAAAATTCAAAAAAATCAAAAATATATCTTTTCCTTTTTTCTCATAATTTTCGAAAATTTGAGTTGACTTAGTCAAAAATTTTCAAAATTAGTTGTTTCTTACAAGTCAAGTCAAATTTTCAATTTTAAAAATCTTATCGTTTCAAAATCTTTTTCAAAAATCATATCTTTTTCATTTTTTTTCTATTTTTCGAAAATTCTAAAAATCTTTTCTAAAATTATTTACAAAATCTTTTCCTTATCTTTATATCAAATTTTCAAAAACTCACTAACAATTAATGTGATTGATTCAAAAATTTGAAGTTTGTTACTTTCTTGTTAAGAAAGGTTCAATATTTAAGTTCTAGAATCTTATCTTGTAGTTTCTTGTTAGTGAAGTAAGTAATTTTAAAATTTTTGAATTAAATATTTTTATCTTTTATCTTATCTTTTTCAAAATTTTATCTTTTTCAAAATTTGATTTCAAAATATCTTATCTAACTTCTTATCTTCTCATCTTTTCAAATTTAATTTTAATATCTTTTTTTTAACTAACTATTTGACTTTTTGTTTGTTTCTTATCTTTTTCAAAACCAACTAACTACCTATCCCTCTCTAATTTTCGAAAATACCTCTCTCTTTTTCAAAAATTCTTTTTAATTGTTTTAAATTTTAATTTTAATCATATCTTATCTTTAATTTTCGAAAATCACCAACCACTTTTTCAAAATTATTTTCGAAATTCTCTATCTCATTTCTTATTCTATTTAATTTTTTTATTTACTAACACTTCTCTTCACCTCTCTTCATCTAGAAATCCGAACCCAATCTATCCCTTGTGTTTGGATTCTTCACTTTTCTTTCTTCTATCCCCTTCTTTTTCTACTAACATAAAGGAATCTCTATACTGTGACATAGAGGATTCCTCTTTCTTTTCTTGTTTTCTTCTATTTCATATGAGCAGGAACAAGAAAAAAGGCACTCTTGTTGAAATTGATTCTGAACCTGAAAGGACTTTGAAGAGGAAACTAAGAGAAGATAAATTACAACAATCCAGAAGTAACCTTTCAGAAAATTTCGAACAAGAGAAGGAGATGGAAGCCGAACCCAATAATGATAATGCAAGAAGGATGCTTGGTGACTTTACCAAACCCACGTCCAAATTTGATGGAAGAAGCATCTCCATTGCTGCCATTGGAGCAAACAATTTTGAGCTGAAACCTCAGCTAGTTGCCTTAATGCAACAAAACTGCAAGTTTTATGGACTTCCATCTGAAGATCCTTATCAGTTTTTAACTGAATTCTTGCAGATCTGTGAGACTGTTAAGACGAATGAAGTAGATCCTGAAGTCTACAGGCTCATGCTTTTTCCTTTTGCTGTAAGAGACAGAGCTAGAATATGGTTGGACTCACAACCTAAGGATAGCCTGGACTCCTGGGAGAAGCTGGTCACGGCCTTCTTGGATAAATTCTTTCCTCCTCAAAAGCTGAGCAAGCTTAGAGTGGATGTTCAAACCTTCAAACAAAAAGATGGTGAATCCCTCTGTGAAGCTTGGGAAAGATACAAGCAGCTGACCAAAAGGTGTCCATCTGACATGTTTTCAGAATGGACCATATTAGATATATTCTATTATGGTCTATCTGAGTTTTTGAAAATGTCATTTGACCATTCTGCAGGTGGATCCATTCACCTAAAGAAAACACCTGCAGAAGCTCAAGAACTCATTGACATGGTTGCAAATAACCAATTCATGTACACTTCTAAGAGGAATTCCGTGAATAATGGGACACCTCAGAGGAAGGGAGTTCTTGAAATTGATGCTCTGAATGCCATATTGGCTCAGAACAAAGTGTTGACTCAGCAAGTCAACATGATCTCTCAAAGTCTGAATGGATGGCAAAATGCATCCAACAGTACTAAAGAGGCAACTTCTGAAGAAGCTTATTATCCTGAGAACCCTGCAATAGCAGAGGTAAATTACATGGGTGAACCTTATGGAAACACCTATAATTCATCATGGAGAAATCATCCAAATTTCTCATGGAAGGATCAACAAAAGCCTCAACAAGGCTTTAACAATGGTGGACGCAATAGGCTGAGCAATAGCAAGCCTTTTCCATCATCTTCTCAGCAACAGACAGAGAATTCTGAACAAAACACTTCTAATTTAGCCAATCTAGTCTCTGATCTGTCAAAGGCCACTTTCAGTTTCATGAGTGAAACAAGATCCTCCATTAGAAATCTATAAGCACAAGTGGGCCAGCTGAGTAAGAAAGTCATTGAAATTCCTCCCAGTATTCTCCCAAGCAATACAGAAGAGAATCCAAAAGGAGAGTGCAAGGCCATTGATGTGATCAATATGGGCGAAAGCACAAGGGAGGAGTAGGACGAAAATCCTAGTGAGGAAGACCTCCTGGGATGTCCCTCAAGCAAGAAAGAGTTTCCTATTAAGGATCCAAAGGAATCTAAGGCTCATATAGAGACCATAGAGATTCCATTAAATCTCCTTCTGCCATTCATGAGCTCTGAAGACTATTCTTCCTCAGAAGAGGATGAAGATGTGACTGGAGAGCAAGTTTCTCAATATTTAGGAGCTATCATGAAGCTGAATGCCAAGTTGTTTGGTAATAAGACTTGGGAAAGTGAACCTCCCTTGCTCATTAATGAACTAGATACCTGGATTCAGCAAATTCTACCTCAAAAGAGACAAGATCCTGGCAAGTTCTTAATACCTTGTACCATAGGGACCATGACCTTTGAAAAAGCTCTATGTGATCTGGGGTCAGGGATAAATCTTATGCCACTCTCTGTAATGGAGAAGCTGGGAATCATTGAGGTACAACCTGCCTTGTTCTCATTACAATTGGCAGACAAGTCATTGAGACAAGCTTATGTAATAGTAGAGGACGTGTTAGTAAAGGTTGAAGGCCTTTACATCCCTGCTGATTTCATAATCTTAGACACTAGGAAGGAAGAGGATGAGTGTATCATCCTTGGAAGACCTTTCCTAGCCACAGCAGGAGCTGTGATAGATGTTGATGAGTGGATAATTTATACGCTTTTTAGCATTGTTTTTAGTATGTTTTTAGTATGTTTTAGTTAGTTTTTAGTATATTTTTATTAGTTTTTAGTTAAAATTCACTTTTCTGGACTTTACTATGAGTTTGTGTATTTTTCTGTGATTTCAGGTATTTTCTGGCTGAAATTGAGGGACTTGAGCAAAAATCTGATTCAGAGGCTGAAAAGGACTGCAGATGCTGTTGGATTCTGACCTCCCTGCACTCGAAGTGGATTTTCTGGAGCTACCGAATCCCAATTGGCGCGCTCTCAACGGCGTTGGAAAGTAGACATTCTGGGCTTTCCATCAATATATAATAGTCCATACTTTGCCCAAGATTTGATGGCCCAAACTGGCATTCCAAATCACCTCAAAACTGCCTGGCGTTAAACGCCGGAACTGGCACAAGAATGGGAGTTAAACGCCCAAACTGGCACAAAGGTTGGTGTTTAACTCCAAGAGAAGTCTCTACACGAAAATGCTTCAATGCTCAGCCCAAGCACACACCAAGTGTGCCTGGAAGTGGATTTTTATGTAATTTACCCATTTCTGTAAATCCTAGGCTACTAGTTCTCTACAAATAGGACCTTTTACTATTGTATTTTCATCTTGAGATCTTTGAATCTTTTGATCACGTTTTGGGGGCTGACCTCTCGGCCATGCCTAGACCTTGTTCTTATGTATTTTCAACGGTGGAGTTTCTACACACCATAGATTAAGGTGTGGAGCTCTGCTGTACCTCAAGTATTAATGCAATTACTATTGTTCTTCTATTCAATTCAGCTTATTCTTGTTCTAAGATATTCATTTGCACCCAAGAATATGATGAATGTGATGATTATGTGACACTCATCATCATTCTCACTTATGAACAAGTGCCTGACAACCACTTCTGTTCTACAAGAAAACAAGGCTTGAATGTTTATCTCTTGGATCCCTTAATCGGAATCTTCGTGGTATAAGCAAGAATTGATGGCGGCATTCGAGAGAATCTGGAAGGTCTAAACCTTGTCTGTGGTATTCTAAGTAGGATTCAATGATTGAATGACTGTGACGAGCTTCAAACTCACGATTGTGGGGCGTTAGTGACAGACGCAAAAGAATCACTAGATTTTATTCCGACATGATCGAGAACTGACAGCTGAATAGCCGTGCCGTGACAGGGTGCGTTGAACATTTTCACTGAGAGGATGGGAGGTAGCCACTGACAACGGTGAAACCCTACATACAGCTTGCCATGGAAAGGAGTAAGAAGAATTGGATGAAGACAGTAGGAAAGCAAAGAGACAGAAGGGACAAAGCATCTCCATTCGCTTATCTGAAATTTTTACCAATGAATTACATAAGTATCTCTATCTTTATCTTTATGTTTTATTCATACATCATTCATAACCATTTGAGTCTGCCTGACTAAGATTTACAAGGTGACCATAGCTTGCTTCATACCAACAATCTCCGTGGGATCGACCCTTACTCACGTAAGGTTTATTACTTGGACGACCCAGTACACTTGCTGGTTAGTTGTGCGAAGTTGTGATAAAGAGTTGGGATTACAATTGTGCGTACCATGTTCATTGCGCCATTGATGATCACAATTTCATGCACCAGATGTCAACAGAGGTGAATTAGTCCTTCAATTGAATGGGGACTACCTTGTGTTTAAGGCACATGGCCATCCCTCTGTGATAAAGGAGAGTAAGCATGTAGAGCTTCTCTCAGTTCAGAGTCAAGAAGAGCCCCCACAGTCAAACTCTAAGTTTGGTGTTGGGAGGCCACAACCAAACACTAAGTTTGGTGTTAAGACCCCATATCCAAACTCTAAGTTTGGTGTTGGGACTATACAACATTGACCTGATCACCTTTGTGGCTCCATGAGAGCACAATGTCAAGCTATTAACATTAAAGAAGTGCTTGTTGGGAGGCAACCCAATTTTATTTATCTAATTTTTATTTTATTTTATTTTATTGTTCTTTTGTGTTTTATTAGGTACATGATCATGAGGAGTCACGAAAAAATCATAAAAATTAAAAATAGAATCAAAAACAGCAGAAAAAAATTCGCACCCTAGAGGAAGGACAGACTGGCGTTCAACACCAGTAAGGAGCATCTGGCTGGCGTTCAATGCTAGAACAGAGCATGAATCTGGTGCTGAACGCCAGAAACAAGCAACATTCTGGCGTTTGAACGCCAGGAATGTGCCTTGAGGAAAGATGGCGCTGAACGCCAGTAACAAGCATGGAACTGGCGTTCAACGCCAGAAACATGCTACACATGGGCGTTGAACACCCAGAACATGCTTCACATGGGCATTGAATGCCCAGAACGTGCATCACCTCGGCGTTTAAATGCCAGAATGGTATGAAAAGGCATTTTACATGCCTATTTGGTGCAGGGATGTAATTCGTTGACACCTCAGGATCTGTGGACCCCACAGGATCACCTCAGGATCTGTGGAACCCACAGGATCCCCACCTAACATATTCCCACCTTACCTCCTAATCCTATTTCACTCTTCCCCATGTCACACTTCCCATCAACTTCAATCTCTCTTCCCAATTACCCCCTTTACCACTCACATCCATCCACTCTTCCCCAAAAACCCCATCTACCTTCAAAATTCAAAAACACTTTCCCACCCAAACCCACCCTAAATGGCTGAACCTACCCTCTCCCATTTTCCTATATATACCCTTCCATTCTACTTCATTTTCACACAACACAAACCCCCTCTTCTATACCTTGGCCGAAACCTACACACCCCCTTCTCCTCCATATTTTCTTCTTCTTCTTCTTTTCTTCTTTCTTCTCTTGCTCGAGGGCGAGCAATATTTTAAGTTTGGTGTGGTAAAAGCATAAGCTTTTTTGTTTTTCCATTACCATCAATGGCACCTAAGGCCAGAGAATCCTCTAGAAAAGGAAAAGGGAAGACAAAAGCTTCCACCTCCGAGTCATGGGAGATGGAAAGATTCATCTCCAAAAGCCATCAAGACCACTTCTATGATGTTGTGGCAAAGAAGAAGGTGATCCCTGAGGTCCCTTTCAAGCTCAAGAAAAATGAGTATCCGGAGATCCGACATGAGATCCGAAGAAGAGGTTGGGAAGTTTTAACCAACCCCATACAACAAGTTGGAATCTTAATGGTTCAAGAGTTCTATGCCAATGCATGGATCTCTAGGAACCATGATCAAAGTATGAACCCGAGTCCAAAGAATTATCTCACAATGGTTCGGGGGAAATACTTAGATTTTAGTCCGGAAAATGTGAGGTTGGCGTTCCACTTGCCCATGATGAAAGGAAATATACGCCCCTACGCTAGAAGGGTCAACTTTAATCAAAGGTTGGACCAAGTCCTAATGGACATATGTGTGGAAGGAGCTCAATGGAAAAGAGACTCCAAAGGCAAGCCAGTTCAACTGAGAAGACTGGATCTCAAGCCTGTGGCTAGAGAATGGTTGGAGTTCATTCAACGCTCCATCATTCCCACTAGCAACCGATCTGAAGTTATTGTGGATCGGGCCATCATGATTCATAGCATCATGATTGGAGAGGAAGTAGAAGTTCATGAAGTCATCTCCAATGAATTCTACAAAATAGCCGAAAAGCCCTCCACCATGGCAAGGCTAGCTTTTCCTCACCTTATTTGCCATCTATGTTACTCAGCTGGAGTTATCATAGAAGGAGACATCCCCATTGAAGAGGATAAGCCCATCACCAAGAAGAGGATGGAGCAAGCAAGAGAGATCCTCCACAGATCTCAAGAGATGCATGAGGAAGCTCATCATCAAGAAATCCCTGAGATGCCTCAAGGGATGCACTTTCCTCCCAACAACTATTGGGAACAACTCAACACTTCCTTAGAAGATTTGAGCCACAATGTGGAACAATTAAGGGTGGAACATCATGAGCACTCCATCATTCTCCATGAAATAAGAGAAGATCAAAGAGCAATGAGGGAGGAGCAACAAAGGTAAGGAAGGGACATAGAAGAGTTTAAGGACATTGTTGGTCCTTCAAGAAGAAGATGCCACTAAGGTAGATTCATTCCTTGTTCTTATTTCTTTCTGCTTTTCGGTTTTTATGTTGTGTTTATCTATGTTTTGTGTCTCTACTTCATGATCATTAGTAGTTAGTAACTATGTCTTAAAGCTATGAATAAATTCCATTAATCCTTCACCTCTCTTAAATTAAAAATGTTTTAATTCAAAAGAACAAGAAGTACATGAATTTCGAATTTATCCTTGAATTTAGTTTAATTATATTGATGTGGTGACAATACTTTTTGTTTTCTGAATGAATGCTTGAACAGTGCATATTTTTTATCTTGTTGTTTGTGAATGTTAAAACTGTTGGCTCTTGAAAGAATGATGAACAAAGGGAAATGTTATTGATGATCTAAAAAATCATGAAATTGATTCTTGAAGCAAGAAAAAGCAGTGAAAAAGCAAAAAGCTTGCGAAAAAAAATAATTGGCGAAAAAAATAGAAAGAAAAAGAAAAAACAAGCAGAAAAAGCCAATAGCCCTTAAAACCAAAAGGCAAGGGTAAAAAGGATCCAAGGCTTTGAGCATCAATGGATAGGAGGGCCCAAGGAAATCAAATCCAGGCCTAAGCGGCTAAATCAAGCTGTCCCTAACCATGTGCTTGTGTCATGAAGGCCCAAGTGAAAAGCTTGAGACTGAGTGATTAAAGTCATGATCCAAAGCAAAAAGAGTGTGCTTAAGAGCTCTGGACACCTCTAACTGGGGACTCTAGCAAAGCTGAGTCACAATCTGAAAAGGTTCACCCAGTCATGTGTCTGTGGCATTTATGTATCCGGTGGTAATACTGGAAAACAAAATGCTTAGGGTCACGGCCAAGACTCATAAGTAGCTGTGTTCAAGAATCAACATACTTTTCTAGGAAAGTCAATAACACTATCCGAAATTCTAAGTTCCTAGAGAAGCCAATCATTCTAAACTTCAAAGGAAAAAAATGAGATGCCAAAACTGTTCAGAAGCAAAAAGCTACAAGTCCCGCTCATCTAATTATAATTAATATTCGTTGATATTTTGGAATTTATAGTATATTCTCTTCTTTTTATCCTAATTGATTTTCAGTTGCTTGGGGACAAGCAACAATTTAAGTTTGGTGTTGTGATGAACGGAAAATTTATACGCTTTTTGGCATTATTTTTAGGTAGTTTTTAGTAAGTTCAAGCTACTTTTAGGGATGTTTTTGTTAGTTTTTATGTTAAATTCACATTTCTGGACATTACTATGTGTTTGTGTGTTTTTCTGTGATTTCAGGTAATTTCTGGCTGAAATTGAGGGACTTGAGCAAAACTCTGAAAAAGGCTGACAAAAGGACTGCTGATGCTATTGGAATCTGACCTCCTTGCACTCAATGGCGTTGGAAATTCGACATCCAGAGCTTTCCAGAAATATATAATAGTCCATACTTTATTCGGGAATTGACGACGTAAAGTGGCGTTCAACGCCAAGTACATGCTGCTGTCTGGAGTTAAACTCCAGAAACACGTCACGACCCGAAGTTGAACGCCCAAAACACGTTATAACTTCGCGTTCAACTCCAAGAGGAGCCTCAGCTCGTGGATAGATCAATCTCAGCACAAGCACACACCAAGTGGGCCCCGGAAGTGGATTTATGCATCAATTACTTACTCATGTAAACCCTAATAGCTAGTCTAGTATAAATAGGATAAGTTACTATTGTATTAGACATCTTTGGTCTCAGTTTTGTTTTATTCTTCATCTTAAGAGGCTATTGATCACGTTTTAGGGGGCTGGCCATTCGGCCATGCCTGAACCTTTCACTTATGTATTTTCAACGGTGGAGTTTCTACACACCATAGATTAAGGGTGTGGAGCTTTGCTGTACCTCAAGTTTCAATACAATTACTATTATCTTCTATTCAATTCTCTTTTATTCTTATTCCAAGATATACGTTGCACTTTAACTTGATGAATGTGATGATCCGTGACACTCATCATCCTTCTCACCTATGAACGCACGTGACTGACAACCACTTCCGTTCTACCTTAGGCCGGGCGCATATCTCTTAGATTCCCCAACAGAATCTTCGTGGTATAAGCTAGATAGATGGCGGTATTCATGGGAATCCGGAAAGTCTAACCTTGTCTGTGGTATTCCGAGTAGGATTCCGGGAATCTGGAAACTCTAACCTTGTCTGTGGTATTCCGAGTAAGATTCCGGTATTGAATGACTGTGACGAGCTTCAAACTCCTGAAGGCTGGGCGTCAGTGACAGACGCAAAAGAATCAAGGGATTCTATTCCAACCTGATTGAGAACCAACAGATGATTAGCCGTGCTGTGACAGAGCATTTGGACCACTTTCACTGAGAGGATGGGATGTAGCCATCGGCAAGGGTGATGCCTCCAGACGATTAGCCATGCAGTGACAGTGCATAGGACCATTTTCCCGAGAGGATTAAAAGTAGCCATTGACGACGGTGATGCCCTACATACAGCTGATGAATGGATTTTTGATGGTTTAGAGTTTCACAAATGAATTCTCGTTACAAGTATAGCTTGGCAATCTTCTGTTATCTGTTTGGATAACTGCTGTTTTATTTGATTCAATTGTTTTTCCATATTATGGTTAGCATCTTTGGTTTCTTGTAGCATTTCTTTGAATTCTGCTAGCTGTTTTGTTAGAAAACATAATTGCTGATTGAGTTCAGCAACTTGTTATGGAGGACTAAGTTCAGTGGATACTGCCTTAGCCTCTTCTTTCATGGAGGACTCACTACTTAAGTACAGATGTTGATTTCTAGCAACTGTATCTATGAGCTCTTGAGCCTCTTCAACTATTTTTCTCATGTGTATAGATCCACCAGCTGAGTGGTCTAGAGATATCTGGGCTTTTTCTATAAGCCCATAGTAGAAGATGTCTAACTGCACCCACTCGGAAAACATTTCAGATGGGCATTTCCTTAGCATCTCTCTATACCTCTCCCGGGCATCATAAAGAGATTCATGATCCTCTTGTTTAAAGCCTTGGATGTCCAGCCTTAGCTGTGTCATCCTTTTTGGAGGGAAAAATTGATTCAGAAATTTGTCTGACAACTGTTTCCATGTTCTTATGCTGGCTTTGGGTTGGTTATTTAACCACCTCTTAGCTTGGTCTTTTACAGCAAATGAAAACAGCAATAATCTGTAGACATCCTGATCCACTTCCTTATCATGTACTGTGTCAACAATTTGTAAGAACTGTGCCAGAAACTCAGTAGGTTCTTCCTGTGGAAGACCGGAATACTGGCAATTTTGCTGTACCATGATAATGAGCTGAGGATTTAGCTCAAAAGTGTTAGCTCTTATGGGGGGTATACAGATACTACTCCCATATGAAGCAGTAGTAGGGTTAGCATATGACCCCAGAGTCCTTCTGGACTGTTCATTTCTACTTAGGTCCATGATGGAGAAAGGGAGATGATGTGGATTGGAGATAGAAATATTATATTTATTATTTAAATTATATATATATATATATATATATATATATATTAGAAAACCGAAAATAAAAGAATATAAAATAAAATAAAATAAATGAAAGATTTTAGGTGAGGATCTTCGAAAAATGAGGAGAGAGAAAGTGGTTAGGAAGTTTTGAGAAAGATATGATCTCAAAATTTTAAAGATTGAAACTTTCTTAACAAGAAAACACCAAACTTAAAATTTTTCAATCAATTTAGTGAACCAAGACAAGAGATTCGAAAAATTGTATGTAAGCAAAAGAAAAAGATTTTAAAAAATTTTATGAAGGATTTTCGAAAAAAATAAAAAAGAAAATTGAAAAAGAGTTTGTTTTAAAAAAGGTTTAAGAAGATAATTTTAAAAACTGAAATTTTGACTTGACTAACAAGAAACTACCAAATTGTGAAAATTTTGACTAAATCAACTCAAAGAATTCGAAAATTATGAGTGAATAAAGGAAAAGATATTTTTTTATTTTTTTGAATTTAATGAGGAAAGAGAAAAACAATAAAAAAGACATAAGACTTAAAATTTTTAGATCTAATGCTCCTTATTTTCGAAAATTTGAAGGGAAAACACTAAGGAACACCAAACTTAAAAAATTTAAGATCAAAACACAAAAAAAAAGACTCAAGAACACTTTGAAGACTCACACGAACAGCAAGAACATAAAAAGAACACCAAAAACACTTTTTGAAAAATTTTTAAGGTAATGACAACACAAGAAACACCAAACTTAAAAATTTTTATACTCTTGACACTAATAATTCAAAATTACACAGGAAAAATAAGGAAAGACACCAAACAAGAAAATTCAAAGATCAAACAAGGAAAAGAAACAAGAACAACTCGAAAAATTGAAAGAAATAACCACATGCAATTGACACCAAATTAAAACATGAAACTAAACTCAAAGAAAATTAAAGATTAATAAAGAGAAATGATATTTTTGAAAAAAAAATGAAAACAAAATAAAAGACTCTAAACCAAAAAGATGAACTGTCAGTTGTCCAAACTCGAACAATCCCCGGCAACGGCGCCAAAAAATTGGTGCACGAAATTACAATCACACTTTTGCATTTCCGCATAACTAACCAGCAAGTGCACTGCGTCGTCCAAGTAATACCTTACGTGAGTAAGGGTCGATCCCATGGAGATTGTCGACTTAAAGCAATCTATGGTTATCTTGTAAACCTTAGTCAGGAGATTAATAATGAAAAGACTTTTGTTTGTAAAAAGTAAGAGAACATGAAATGAATAATACTTGTTATGCAGTAATGGAGAACAGGTTAAGGTTTTGGAGATGCTCTGCCTTCTGAATCTCTGCTTTCCTACTATTGCCTTCTTCACGCACGCAAGGCTCCTTCCATGGCAAGCTGTATGTTGGTGGATCACCGTTGTCAATGGCTACCATCCGTCCTCTCAGTGAAAATGGTCCAACTACGGGTTCCGTAGGACTAATCATCTGTCGGTTCTCACTCGTGCTGGAATAGGATCCATTGATCCTTTTGCACACTGTCACTGCACCCAACATTTGTGAGTTTGAAGCTCGTAACAGTCACCCCTTCCCAGATTCTACTTGGAATACCACAGACAAGGTTTAGACTTTCCAGATCTCAAGAGTGCTGCCAATTGATTCTAGCTTATACCACGAAGAATCTGGTTGCACAGATTTGAACACTCTATTGTCAGGAGAGGCAATCAAACTCGTGAACTAGGAATCCAAGAGATACACACTCAATCTAAGGTAGAACGGGAGTGGTTGTCAGGCACGCGTTCATAAGTTGAGAATGGTGATGAGTGTCACGGATCATCATATTCATCATGTTGAAGTGCAAAAGAATATCTTAGAATAGAAACAAGCGTGATTGAATAGAAAAAAGAAATAATTGCATTAATCCATCGAGACACAGCAGAGCTCTTCACCCCCAACCATGGGGGTTTAGAGACTCATGCCGTAGAAGATACAAATTCAGATGCAAAATTTCATGAGGTACAAAATAAATCTCTAAAAGTAGTTTTTATACTAAATTAGTAACCTAGGTTTACAGAAAATGGGTAAACTAAGATAGATAGTGCAGAAATCCACTTCCGGTGCCCACTTGGTGTGTGTTTGGGCTGAGAATTGAAGCTTTCACATGCATAGGCTATTCCTAGAGTTAAACACCATCTCTGGTGCCAGTTTGGGCGTTTAACTCCAACTTTTATGCCAGTTCTGGCGTTTAACGCCCCTTCTCTGCTCTATTCTGAAGTCAAAATGCCAGAACTGGCATAAAAGTTGGAGTTAAATGCCCAAACTGGCACCAAAGCTAGCGTTTAACTCCAAGAGAAGCCTCTACACGTGTAAAGCTCAAGGCTCACCCCAAGCACATACCAAGTGGGACCAGAAGTAGATTTCTGCATCATTTACCTATTTCTGTAAACCTTAATAGCTAGTTTCATTATAAATAGGACCTTTTACTATTGTATTTTAATCTTGGAATCTTGAGAACCATTGTTCACATTTTGGGAGGCTGGCCACTTGGCCATGCCTATCCTATTTTCACTTATGTATTTTCAACGGTGGAGTTTCTACACACCATAGATTAAGGGTGTAGAGCTCTGCTGTTCCTCGAGTATTAATGCAATTACTACTATTTTCTATTCAATTCATGCTTATTCTTATTCTAAGATATTCGGTGCACTTCAACATGATGAATATGATGATCCATGACACTCATCACTATTCTCAACCTATGAACGCGTGCCTGACAACCACTTCCGTTCTACTTAAGATTGAGCGTGTATCTCTTAGCCTCCATTCCGAAAGATCAGAGTCTTCGTGGTATAAGCTAGAATTATTGGCGGCCATTCCTGAGATTCGAAAATTCTAAACCTTGTCTGTGGTATTCCGAGTAGGATTTGGGAAGGGATGACTGTGACAAGCTTCAAATTCGCGAGTGTTGGGCATAGTGACAGACGCAAAAGGATAGTAAATCCTATTCCAACATGATCGAAAACCGACAGATGATTAGCCGTGCGGTGACAGTGTATTTGGACCTTTTTTACTGAGAGGACGGGAGGTAGCCATTGACGCCGGTAAAACCCAACATACAGCTTGCCATAGAAAGGAGTATGAAGGATTGGATGAAGGCAGTAGGAAAGCAGAGATTCAATAGGAACAAAGCATCTCCATACACTTATCTCTATCTTTACTTTATGTTTTATTTATCTTTTTACTTATTAAAACTCCATAACCCATTTGAATCTGCCTGACTAAGATTTACAAGGTGACCATAGCTTGCTTTAAGCCGACAATCTCTGTGGGATCGAACCTTACTCACGTAAGGTATTACTTGGACGACCCAGTGCACTTGCTGGTTAGTTGTGCAAAGTTGTGACAAAGTGTGATTCACGTTTGAGAGCTCCAAGTCTTTGGCGCCATTGTTGATGATCACAATTTTGTGCACCAGTTATGAGTTTTGCTAAATGAAAGATAAATAAAACGTAAATTAAAATAAAGATACTTATATAATTCATTGGTGGAAATTTCAGATAAACGTTTGGAGATGCTTTGTTGCTTCTGAACCTCTGCTTTCCTATTGTCTTCCTCCAATCATGCGTTCTCCCTTCCATGGCAAGCTGTATGTTGGTGGATCACCGTTGTCAATGGCTACCATCCGTCCTCTCAGTGAAAATAGTCCAGGTACGGTTTCTATACGGCTAATCAACTGTCGGATCTCTCATCTCGGATTAAAAATACCAGGCACAGCTACCACACGGCTAATCATCTGTCAGTTCTCACTTGTGTCGGGATAGGATCTCTCTATCCTTTTGCACACTGTGACTGTGCCCAACATTTGTGAGTTTGAAGCTTGTCAAAGTCATCCCGTCCCAGATCCTACTCGGAATACCACAGACAGGATTTAGACTTTCTGGATCTCAGGAATGCTGCCAATTGGTTCTAGCCTCTACCACGAAAGTTCTAATCTCACGGATTCGAATGCTCTGTTGCCAGGAGAGGCAAGTCAAATCCGTGGATCAGAGACCCAAGAGACTATACTCCAGCTATCGTCCAATGACTATGTTGAACATCATGTAGACCGCTTGTGGTTGTCAGGCACGTGGATCTTGGCTAAGCAAGTAACGAATATAGTGGGTGATTGTCACGGGTCACCCCTTCATTCTGACTTAACTGAATTAAGTACAAGAGTATATCTTGGAGAAGAAGTAAGCGTGAATTGAAAGAGAAATAATAATACTTGCATTAATTCATGAAGAACAGCAGAGCTCCACACCTTAATCTATGAGGTGTAGAAACTCCACCGTTGGAAAATACATAAGAGAAAAAAGTCTAGGCACGGCCGAATGGCCAGCCTTCCAAATGTGAAAAATAAGCATAAGATCTCCCCGAATACATTAGTAAAAAGTGCTATTTATACTAAACTAGTTACTAAGGATTACAGAAAATAAGTAACTAAGTGTAGATAGTGTAGAAATCCACTTCCGGGGCCCACTTGGTGTGTGCTTGGGCTGAGCATTGAGCTTTACACGTGCATAGACCTTTTCTAGAGTTAAATGCCAGCTTGGATGCCATTTTGGGCGTTTAACTCCAGTTTTGGTGCCAATTCCGGCGTTTTACGCGAGAAAAGAGTCTCTGGCTGGCGTTTGAACGCCAGTTTGGGCCATCAAATATCGGGTAAAGTATAAACTATTATACATTTTTGGAAAGCCCAAGATGTTATCTTTCTGACCCAAATGAGAAAGTGTCATTTGGACTTCTGTAGCTCCAGAAAAACGCGTTTGAGAGCAGGGAGGTCAGAATCCAACAACATCTGTAGTCCTTTCTCAGCCTCTGAATCAGATTTTTGCTCAGGTCCCTCAACCTCAGCCAGAAAATACCTGAAATCACAAAAAAACACACACACTCATAGTAAAGCCCAGAAATGTGATTTTTGAAAAATAACTAATAAAAATATAATAAAAAGTAACTAAAACATACTAAAAACTACTTAAAAACAACGCCAAAAAGCGTATAAATTATCCGCTCATCACAATACCAAACTTAAATTGTTGCTTGTCCCCAAGCAACCAAAAACAAAATAAGATAAAAAAGAAGAGAAAATACAATAAATTTCAAAAATATCAATGAGGATTAGTTTTAATTATATGAGCAGGACTGGTAGCTTTTTGCCTCTGAATAGTTTTGGCATCTCTCTATCCATTGGAGTTCAGAATTGTTGGCCTCTTTAGGAACTTAGAAATATAGAAAATGTTATTGATTTTCCTAGTTAAGTTCTTTTTTATTTTTGAACACAGCTACTTTATGAGTCTTGGCCGTGACCCTTAGCATTTTGTTTTCCAGTATTACCACCGGATACATAAATGCCATGGACACAAAACTAGGTGAACCTTTTTAGATTGTGACTCAGCTTTGCTATAGTCCCCAGTTAGAGATGCCAAGAGTTCTTAAGCACACTCTTTTGCTTGGGATCACGACTTTTACCACTCAGTCTCAAGCTTTTCACTTGGACCTTCATGATACAAGCACATGGTTAGGGACAGCTTGATTTAGCCGCTTATGCCAGGATTTTATTCTTTTGGGCCCTTCTATCCATTGATGCTCAAAGTCATGGATCCATTTTACCATTGCCTTTTAGTTTAAAGGGTTACTATCTTTTTCTACTTGCTCCCCTTTTTTTCTCAAGCTTTTGCTTTTCACTGCTTTTTTTGCTTCAAGAATCAGTTTTATGATTTTTCAGATCACCAATAATATGTATCCTTTTTCATTATTCTTTTAAGAGTAAATTTTTCTCAATTCCAATTTTAAACATGCACTGTTTAAGCATAAATTCAGAAAGCAAGAAATATTGCCACCATGATACACCACTATTTTGTGGTACATCTTGTGCTTAATTCAGTGGATTTTATCCACTAATCTCATACTTATTCATGAAAATTGCATGTTTTACATTTTCCTTCCTGATTTTGTGCTATGATTGAAAACATGCTTCTTTGGTCTTAATTTTGCTATGGTTAGTCCTCTCTTATTACCATTCGATTCCTTGATATGTTTGTTAAGTGTTTTCAGAGATCACAGGGCAGAAATGGCTTAGAGGATGGAAAGGAAGCATGCAAAAGTGAAAGGAATACAAGAAGCTGAAGTAATAGCAAAGCTGTCAGCCCTGATCTCTTCACACTCAAACGGTCATAACTTGAGCTACAGAGGTCCAAATGAAGTGGTTTAAGTTGCATTGAAAAGTTAACAGCTAGGGCTTCACAAAGATATATAATATGCCATAGCTTACTGGCTGTTGGGTGACACGCACGCGTGGATCACGCGCACGCATGACCTAGCGAAAGTTCAATCTTCCACGCGTACGCGTCACATGCGCACGTGCTGGACGTATTAGAAATTGTTGAGAGCAATTTTTGAGCTGTTTTGACCCAGTTTTAGGTCCAAAAAACACATATTAGAGGCTACAGAGTGGGAGAATCCATTCAATCACACAACAATTTATTCATACAATTTTCATTCACATAATTTTAGGTTTTAGATGTAGTTTTTAGAGAGAGAGGCTCTCTCCTCTCTCTAGGTTTTAGGATTTAGGATTTCTCTTCTACTCTTATTGATTACTCATTGTTATTATTTTATTTTGTGAACTTTTGATGTTAGATTCAATTTCCATATTAATACAATTGATTGTTTGGATTTTATTATCTCTTATTGCTTTTCTATGTTTTTATGTTATGCCCTCCAAGTACTTGACAAAATGCTTAGAAGGTTGTTAGAGTAGGATTCTATGTTCTTGGCTTGGTTGAGTATTTGGTAACACTTGAGTTATCAAACTCCTTTGTTGATTGATAACTGGAAGTTGCTGAATGATTTGGATTCCACTAAAGCTAGTCTTTCCTTAGGAGTTGACTAGGACTTGAGGAATCAAATTGATTAGTGCACTTGACTTTCTTTCATTTGTTGAGGGTTAACTAAGTGGGAGCAATGAACAGTTCTCATCACAATCGATAAGGATAACTAGGATAGGATTTCCAGTTCTAATACCTTGCTAAGAGCTTTTCCAGTCATTTGATTTTCATTACCATTTACTATTCTTGCTTCTTATCTTAAAAAACCCCAAAACACACTTTTCCATAACCAATTATAAGCATACTTCCCTACAATTCTTTGAGAGATGACCCGAGGTTTAAATACTACGGTTATTATTTATTAGGGGTTTGTACTTGTGACAAACAATCTTTTGTACGAAAGGATTTTAGTTTGTTTAGAAGCTATACCTTCAACGAGCCTTTATTTATGAATTCTAGATCACACAAAAGTCCGTTCGTCACACCACATCAAAATAATTAACTATTCAAGATAAATTTCGAAATTCATGCACTTCTTGTTCTTTTGCAAATAAAAACATTTTTCATTTAAGAAAGGTGCGAGATTCATGGAATCATTCATAGCCTTAAGACATAGACTCTAAACACTATTGATCATGTCATAAAGACAAAAACACAGACAAAACATGAAACATAGAAAACGAAAAATAGAAAAATAAGAACAAGGGAATTAAAGAATGGGTCCACCTTAGTGACGGCGGCTAGTTCTTCCTCTTGAAGATCATATGGAGTACTTGAGCTCCTCGATATCTCTTCCTTGCCTTTGTTGCTCTTCCCTCATGCCTCTTTGCTCCATCCTTAGTTGCTCTATGTTGGAACTCAAATCTCCTAAAGAGGTGTTGAGTTGCTCCCAATAGCTTTGTGGAGGAAAGTGTATCCCTTGAGGCATCTGGTGCACGAAATTGTGATCATCAATGGCGCCATCAACATGATACGCTCAATTGCAATCTCAACTCTTTGTCATAATTTCGCACAACTAACCAGCAAGTGCACTGGGTCGTCCAAGTAATAAACCTTACGCGAGTAAGGGTCAATCCCACGGAGATTGTTGGTATGAAGCAAGCTATGGTCATCTTGTAAATCTCAGTCAGGTGGATTCAAATGGTTATGGAAGATTAATAATTAAAAGATGAATAAAACATAAAATAAAGATAGAGATACTTATGTAATTCATTGGTGAGAATTTCAGATTAGCATATGGAGATGCTTTGTCCCTTCCGTCTCTCTGCTTTCCTACTGTCTTCATCCAATCCCTCTTACTCCTTTCCATGGCAAGCTGTATGTTGGGCATCACCGTTGTCAATGGCTATAGTCTCGTCCTCTCAGTAAAAATATTCAACGCGCTCTGTCATAGCACGGCTATTCATCTGTCGGTTCTCGATCATGTCGGAATAGAATCCAGTGATTCTTTTGCGTCTGTCACTAACGCCCCACAATCGCGAGTTTGAAGCTCGTCACAGTTATTCAATCCTTGAATCCTACTCAAAATACCACAGACAAGGTTTAAACCTTCCGAATTCTCAAGAATGCCGCCATCAATTCTAGCTTATACCACGAAGATTCTGATTAAGGAATCCAAGAGATATCCACTCAATCTAAGGTAGATCGGAGGTGGTTGTCAGGCACACGTTCATAGGTGAGAATGATGATGAGTGTTACGGATCATCACATTCATCAAGTTGAGGAACAAGTGATATCTTAGAACAAGAATAAGCTGAATTGAATAGAAGAACAATAGTAATTGCATTAATACTCAAGGTACAGCAGAGCTCCACACCTTAATCTATGGTGTGTAGAAACTCCACCGTTGAAAATACATAAGAACAAGGTCTAGGCATGGCTGAATGGCCAGCCTCCCATCATCTAAGAACTAGACGTCCAAAGATGATCCTAAGATCTAAAGTGATGCAAAGATGATAATACAATAGCAAAAGGTCCTATTTATAGAGAACTAGTAGCTTAGGGTTTACAAATATGAGTAAATGACGTAAAAATCCACTTCCGGGCCCACTTGGTGTGTGCTTGGGCTGAGCATTGAAGCTTCTATGTGTAGAGACTTTTCTTGGAGTTAAACGCCAGCTTTTGTGCCAGTTTGGGCGTTTAACTCCCACTTTTGTACCAGTTCCGGCGTTTAACGCCGGACAGTCTTGAGCTGATTTGGAACGCCGGTTTGGGCCATCAAATCTCGAGCAAAGTATGAACTATTATATAATTCTGGAAAGCCCAGGATGTCTACTTTCCAACGCAATTAAGAGAGCGCCAATTGGGCTTCTGTAGCTCCAGAAAATCCACTTCAAATGCAGGAAGGTCAGAATCCAACAGCATCTGCAGTCCTTTTCAGCCTCTAAATCAGATTTTTGCTCAGGTCCCTCAATTTCAGCCAGAAAATACCTGAAATCACAGAAAAACACACAAACTCATAGTAAAGTCCAGAAAAGTGAATTTTAAATAAAAACTACTAAAAATATAATAAAAACTAACTAAAACATACTAAAAACATACTAAAAATAATGCCAAAAAGCGTATAAATTATCCGCTCATCACAACACTGGTGGACGAAATTGTGATCACTACAACTTCACACAACTAACCAGCAAGTGTACTGGGTCGTCCAAGTAATAAACCTTATGCGAGTAAGGGTCGATCCCACAGAGATTGTTGGTATGAAGCAAGCTATGGTCACCTTGTAAATCTTAGTCAGGCAAACTCAAATGGTGATGGATGATGAATAAAACATAAAGATAGAGATAGAGATACTTATGTAATTCATTGGTGGGAATTTCAGATAAGCGTATGAAGATGCTTGGTCCCTTTCATCTCTCTGCTTTCCTACTGTCTTCATCCAATCCTTCTTACTCCTTTCCATAGCAAGCTGTATGCAAGGGTTTCACCGTTGTCAGTGGCTACCTCCCATCCTCTCAGTGGAAATGTTCAACGCACCCTGTCACGGCACGGCTATCCAGCTGTCGGTTCTCGATCATGTCGGAATAGAATCCAGTGATTCTTTTGCGTCTGTCACTAACGCCCCACAATCGCAAGTTTGAAGCTTGTCACAGTCATTCAATCATTGAATCCTACTCAGAATACCACAGACAAGGTTTAGACCTTCTGGATTCTCTTGAATGCCGCCATCAGTTCTAGCTTATACCACGAAGATTTCGGTTAAAGAATCCAAGAGATATCCACCCAATCTAAGGTAGAACGGAGGTGGTTGTCAGGCAAACGTTCATAGGTGAGAATGATGATGAGTGTCATGGATCATCACATTCATCAAGTTGAAGAACAAGTGATATCTTGGAACAAGAACAAGCGGAATTGAATAGAAGAACAATAGTAATTGCATTAATACTCGAGGTATAGCAGAGCTCCACACCTTAATCTATGGTGTGTAGAAACTCCACCGTTGAAAATACATAAGAACAAAAGTGATCATTGGCTTCGGCCCCAGAGAGGGAACCAGAAGAACCAAGATCTGATCTAAGATTTAAAGTGATCAAAAGATTCCAAAGATCAGAAGATGAAAATACAATAGTAAAAGGTCCTACTTATAGAGAACTAGTAGCCTAGGGTTTACAGAGATGAGTAAATGACATAAAAATCCACTTCCGGGCCCACTTGGTGTGTGCTTGGGCTGAGCATTGAAGCATTTTCGTGTAGAGACTCTTCTTGGAGTTAAACGCCAGCTTTCATGCCAGTTTGGGCGTTTAACTCCCATCCTTGTGCCAGTTCCGGCGTTTAACGCTGGGAATTCTGATGGTGACTTTGAACGCCGGTTTGGGCCATCAAATCTTGGGCAAAGTATAGACTGTCATATATTACTGGAAAGCCCAGGATAGCTACTTTCCAACTCCGTTGAGATCGCGCTAATTCAGCTTCTGTAGCTCCAGAAAATCCACTTCGAGTGTAGGGAGGTCAGAATCCAACAGCATCTGCAGTCCTTTTTAGTCTCTGAATCAAATTTTTGCTCAGGTCCTCAATTTCAGCCAGAAAATACCTGAAATCACAGAAAAACACACAAACTCATAGTAAAGTCTAGAAAAGTGAATTTTAACTAAAAACTAATAAAAATATACTAAAAACTAACTAGATCATACTAAAAATATACTAAAAACAATGCCAAAAAGCGTACAAATTATCCGCTCATCACAACACCAAACTTAAATTGTTGTTTGTCCTCAAGCAATTGAAAATCAAATAAGATAAAAAGAAGAGAATATGCAATGAATTCCAAAAAACATCTATGAAGATCAGTATTAATTAGATGAGCGGGGCTTTTAGCTTTTTGCCTCTGAACAGTTTTGGCATCTCACTCTATCCTTTGAAATTCAGAATGATTGGCTTCTTTAGGAACTCAGAATCCAGATAGTGTCACTGATTCTCCTAGTTAAGTATGATGATTTTTGAACACAGCTACTTATTGAGTCTTGGCCGTGGCCCAAAGCACTCTGTCTTCCAGTATTACCACCGGATACATACATGCCACAGACACATAATTGGGTGAACCTTTTCAGATTGTGACTCAGCTTTGCTAGAGTCCCCAATTAGAGGTGTCCAGGGTTCTTAAGCACACTCTTTTTGCCTTGGATCACAACTTTGTTTCTTTCTCTCTTTTTTTTCGTTTTCTTCTTCTCCCTTTTTTCATTTTTTCTCTTTTCCTTTTTTTTTTGTATTCACTGCTTTTTCTTGCTTCAAGAATCATTTTAATGATTTTTCAGATCCTCAGTAACATGTCTCCTTTTTCATCATTCTTTCAAGAGCCAACATTCATGAACCACAAATTCAAGATACATATGCACTGTTTAAGCATACATTCAGAAAACAAAAAATATTGCCACCACATCAAAATAATTAAACTGTTATAAAATTCAAAATTCATGCAATTCTTTTCTTTTTCAATTAAGAACATTTTTCATTCAAGCGAGGTGATAGATTCATAGGACATTCATAACTTTAAGGCATAGACACTAAGACACTAATGATCACAAGACACAAACATGGATAAACATAAGCACTAAAATTCGAAAAACAGGAAAATAAAGAACAAGAAAATTAAAGAACGGGTCCACCTTAGTGATGGCGGCTTGTTCTTCCTCTTGAAGATCCCATGGAGTGCTTGAGCTCCTCAATGTCTCTTCCTTGCCTTTGTTGCTCCTCTCTCATGATTCTTTGATCTTCTCTAATTTCATGGAGGAGGATGGAATGTTCTTGGTGCTCCACCCTTAGTTGTCCCATGTTGGAACTCAATTCTCCTAGGGAGGTGTTTAGTTGCTCCCAATAGTTTTGTGGAGGACAGTGCATCCCTTGAGGTATCTCAGGGATTTGATGATGAGAGGGGTCTCTTGTTTGCTCCATCCTCTTCTTAGTGATGGGCTTGTCCTCATCAATGGGGATGTCTCCCTCTATGTCAACTCCAACTGAATAACAGAGGTGACAAATGAGATGAGGAAAGGCTAACCTTGCCAAGGTAGAGGACTTGTCTGCCACCTTATAGAGTTCTTGGGATATAACCTCATGAACTTCTATTTCTTCTCCAATCATGATGCTATGAATCATGATAGTCCGGTCTATAGTAACTTCGGACCGGTTGCTAGTGGGAATGATTGAGCGTTGGATAAACTCCAACCATCCTCTAGCCACGGGCTTGAGGTCATGCCTTCTCAATTGAACCAGCTTTCCTCTTGAATCTCTCTTCTATTGGGCGCCCTCTTCACAAATAACTGTGAGGACTTGTTCCAACCTTTGATCAAAGTTGACCCTTCTAGTGTAAGGATGTTCATCTCCTTGCATCATGGGCAAGTTGAATGCCAACCTTACATTTTCCGGACTAAAATCCAAGTATTTCCCCCGAACCATAGTAAGCCAATTCTTTGGGTCCGGGTTCACACTTTGATCATGGTTCTTGGTGATCCATGCATTGGCATAGAACTCTTGAACCATTAAGATTCCGACTGGTTGAATGGGGTTGGTAAGAACTTCCCAACCTCTTCTTCGGATCTCATGTCGGATCTCCGGATATTCACTCTTTTTGAGTTTGAAAGGGACCTCGGGGATCACCTTCTTCAAGGCCACAACTTCATAGAAGTGGTCTTGATGCACCCTTGAGATGAATCTCTCCATCTCCCATGACTCGGAGGTGGAAGCTTTTGCCTTCCCTTTCCTCTTTCTAGAGGTTTCTCCGGCCTTGGATGCCATAAATGGTTATGGAAAAACAAAAAGCAATGCTTTTACCACACCAAACTTAAAAGGTTTGCTCCTCCTCGAGCAAAAGAAGAAAGAAGAGAGTAGAAGAAGAAGAAAGGAAGGAGATGGAGATGGCTTTGTGGTTCGGCCAAAGGGGGAGAAGTAGTGTTTAGGTTGTGTGAAAATGAAGGAGTGAAGATGGGTTTATATAGGGGTGGGGGGTTATGGTACGGCTATGGGAGGGTGGGTTTGGGTGGGAAAGTGGTTTGAATTTGAATGGTGAGGTAGGTGGGGTTTTATGAAGGAAGGATGTGAATGGTGAAGAGAAAGATGAGATTTGATAGGTGAAGGGTTTTTGGGGAAGAGGTGTTGAGGTGATTGGTGAATGGGTGAAGAAGAGAGAGAGTGGTGGGGTAGGTGGGGATCCTGTGGGGTCCACAGATCCTGAGGTGTCAAGGAAAAGTCATCCCTGCACCAAGTGGCGAGCAAAAATGCCCTTTGTGCCAATTCTGGCGTTAAACGCCGGGCTGGTGCCCATTTCTGGCATTTAACGCCAAGTTCTTGCCCTTCTCTGGCGTTTAACGCCAGTCTGGTGCCCCTTTCTGGCGTTAAACGCCCAGAATGGTGCCAGACTGGGCGTTAAACGCCCATCTGCTAGCCTTACTGGCGTTTAAACGCTAGCAGGTTCTTCCTCCAGGGTGTGCTATTTTTCTTTCTGTTTTTCATTCTGTTTTTGCTTTTTCCATTGAATTTGTGACTTTTCATGATCATCAACCTACAGAAAACATAAAATAACAAAGGAAAAATATAACATTGGGTTGCCTCCCAACAAGCGCTTCTTTAATGTCAGTAGCTTGACAGTGGGCTCTCATGGAGCCTCATAGATATTCAGAGCAATGTTGGAACCTCACAACACCAAACTTAGAGTTTGAATGTGGGGGTTCAACACCAAACTTAGAAGTTGGTTGTGGCCTCCCAACACCAAACTTAGAGTTTGACTGTGGGGGCTCTGTTTGACTCTGTTTTGAGAGAAGCTCTTCATGCTTCCTCTCCATGGTGACAGAGGGATATCCTTGAGCCTTAAACACAAAGGATTCTTTATTCACTTGAATGATTAATTCTCCTCTATCAACATCAATCACAGCCTTTGCTGTGGCTAGGAAGGGTCTGCCAAGGATGATGGATTCATCCATGCACTTCCCAGTCTCAAGGATTATGAAATCATCAGGGATGTAATGGTCTTCAACCTTTACCAGAACATCCTCTACAAGTCCATAAGCTTATTTTCTTGAGTTGTCTGCCATCTCTAGTGAGATTTTTGCAGCTTGCACCTCAAAGATCCCTAGCTTCTCCATTACAGAGAGAGGCATGAGGTTTACACTTGACCCTAAGTCACACAAGGCCTTCTTGAAGGTCATGGTGCCTATGGTACAAGGTATTGAAAACTTCCCAGGATCCTGTCTCTTTTGAGGTAATTTCTGCCTAGACAAGTCATCCAGTTCTTTGGTGAGCAAAGGAGGTTCATCATCCCAAGTCTCATTTCCAAATAACTTGTCATTTAGCTTCATGATTGCTCCAAGGTATTTAGCAACTTGCTCTTCAGTGACATACTCATCCTCTTCAGAGGAAGAGTACTCATCAGGGCTCATGAATGGCAGAAGTAAGTCCAATGGAATCTCTATGGTCTCATTTTGAGCCTCAGATTCCCATGGTTCCTCATTGGGGAACTCATTGGAGGCCAGTGGACGTCCATGGAGGTCTTCCTCAGTGGCGTTCACTGCCTCTTCCTCCTCTCCAAATTCGGCCATGTTGATGGCCTTGCACTCCCCTTTTGGATTTTCTTCTGTATTGCTTGGAAGAGTACTAGGAGGGAGTTCAGTAATTTTCTTACTCAGCTGACCCACTTGTGCCTCCAAATTTCTAATGGAGGACCTTGTTTCAGTCATGAAACTTTGAGTGGTTTTGATTAGATCAGAGACCATGGTTGCTAAGTCAGAGGTGTTCTGCTTAGAACTCTCTGTCTGTTGCTGAGAAGATGATGGAAAAGGCTTGCCATTGCTAAACCTGTTTCTTCCACCATTATTATTGTTGAAACCTTGTTGAGGTCTCTGTTGATCCTTCCATGAGAGATTTGGATGATTTCTCCATGAAGGATTATAGGTGTTTCCATAGGGTTCTCCCATGTAATTCACCTCTTCCATTGAAGGGTTCTCAGGATCATAAGCTTCTTCTTCAGACGAAGCTTCCTTAGTACTACCTGGTGCATTTTGCATTCCAGACAGACTTTGAGCAATCAAATTGACTTGTTGAGTCAATATCTTGTTCTGAGTCAATATGGCATTCAGAGTATCAATCTCAATAACTCCTTTCTTCTGATTAGTCCCATTGTTCACAGGATTCCTTTCAGAAGTGTACATGAATTGGTTATTTGCAACCATTTCAATTAGTTCTTGAGCTTCTGTAGGCGTCTTCTTCAGATGAAGAGATCCTCCTGCAGAGCTATCCAAAGACATCTTGGACAGTTCAGACAGACCATCATAGAAAATACCTATGATGCTCCATTCAGAAAGCATATCAGAGGGACACTTTCTGATTAATTGTTTGTATCTTTCCCAAGCTTCATAGAGGGATTCTCCTTCCTTCTGTCTGAAGGTTTGGACTTCCACTCTAAGCTTACTCAATTTTTGAGGTGGAAAGAACTTTGCCAAGAAAGCATTGACTAGCTTTTCCCAAGAGTTCAGGCTTTCTTCAGGTTGTGAATCCAACCATATTCTAGCTCTGTCTCTTACAGCAAAAGGGAATAGCATAAGTCTGTAGACCTCAGGGTCAACCTCATTAGTCTTGACAGTGTCACAGATTTGCAAGAATTCAGCTAAAAACTGATGAGGATCTTCCACTGGAAGTCCATGGAACTTGCAATTCTGTTGCATTAGAGAAACTAATTGAGGCTTAAGCTCAAAGTTGTTTGCTCCAATGGCAAGGATAGAGATGCTTCTCCCATAGAAGTCAGGAGTAGGTGCAGTAAAGTCACCCAGCACCTTCCTTGCATTGTTGGCATTGTTGTTGTTTTCGGCTGCCATGAGTTCTTCTTCTTTGAAGATTTCTGTTAGGTCCTCTACAGAGAATTGTGCCTTAGCTTCCCTTAGCTTTCGCTTCAAGGTCCTTTCAGGTTCAGGATCAGCCTCAACAAGAATGCTTTTGTCTTTGCTCCTGCTCATATGAAAGAGAAGAAAACAAGAAAATATAGAATCCTCTATGTCACAATACAGAGATTTCTTGAGGTGTCAGAGGAAAAGAAAAATGGAAGGAAGAGGTAGAAAATTTGAACTTATCAAGAAAGATGGAGTTTGAATTGTGCATTAAAGAATAGTGTTAGTCCATAAATAGAAGGATGTGAGAAAAGGGGAAGAAATTTTCGAAAATAATTTAAAAGATTTTAAAAACATTTTGAAAAGCTTTAATTGATTTTCGAAAGCCAAGATTGAGAAAGAAGTAAAGTGATTTTTGAAAAAGATTTTGAAATTAGAAATCAAAAAGATATGATTGAAAACTATTTTAAAAAAAAGATGTGATTAGGAAGATATGATTGGTTTTAAGAAGATGTGATTGAGAAGAAATGATTTGAAAAACATTTTAAAAAATTTGATTTTAAAAAATAATAACTTGGCTAACAAGAAAAGATATGATTCAAACTTCAAACCTTTCTCAACAGAAAAGGCAACATACTTGAAATGTTGAATCAAATCATTAATTGATAGCAAGTATTTTTGAAAATAGAAAGAAATTGATTTTGAAAAAGATTTGATTTTGAAAAAATTTTGAAAACTAAAAAAAATTTGATTTGAAAACAAAATCTTCCCTCTTGTGCCATCCTGGCGTTAAACGCCCAGAATGGTGCACATTCTGGCGTTTAATGCCCAAACCACTACCCTTTTGGGCGTTAAACGCCAGTTTGCCTTCCTCACTGGGCGTTTTGAACGCCCAGCTTTTTCTGTGTAATTCCTCTGCAGTGTGTTCTGAATCTTCAATTCCCTGTATTATTGACTTGAAAAGACACGAATTAAAAATATTTTTGGATTTTTAATAATGAGGAATAATCAAAATGCAACTAAAATCAAATAACAATGCATGCAAGACACCAAACTTAGCAGTTTGTATACTACTGACACTAACAAAATGAGAATGCATATGAGACACATAAACACTCAAGTCAATAGAATTCAAAGATCAGAGCAATGAAATTATCAAGAACAACTTGAAGATTAATGAAGACACATGCATGAATGCAAGAAGAACAGAAACATGCAATTGACACCAAACTTAACATGAGACTCTAGACCCAAACAAGAAATTTTTGGATTTTATGATTTTGTAAATTTTTTTTTGTGCTTTTTCGAAAATTAAGTGGAAAAGAAAACAAAGATATCAAAATTCTTAATGAGAATTCCAAGAATCATTGCAATGCTAGTCTAAGACTCCGGTCCAGGAATTAGACATGGCTTCATAGCCAGCCAAGCTTTCAAAGAAAGCTCCGGTCCAAAACACTAGACATGGCCAATGGCCAGCCAAGCCTTAGCAGATCACTGCTCCAACAGCATGATTGATAGAAATCAACAAGCTCTTGTAATGATAAGTTGAAACCTTGGTCCAATAAAAATAGACATGGCTTCACAGCCAGCCAGACTTCAACAGATCATCATGAAACTCTAGAATTCATTCTTAAAAATTCTGAAAAAAAAATACCTAATCTAAGCAACAAGATGAACCGTCAGTTGTCCATACTCGAACAATCCCCGGCAACGGCGCCAAAAACTTGGTGGACGAAATTGTGATCACTACAACTTCGCACAACTAACCAGCAAGTGTACTGGGTCGTCCAAGTAATAAACCTTACGCGAGTAAGGGTCGATCCCACAGAGATTGTTGGTATGAAGCAAGCTATGGTCACCTTGTAAATCTTAGTCAGGCAAACTCAAATGGTGATGGATGATGAATAAAACATAAAGATAGAGATAGAGATACTTATGTAATTCATTGGTGGGAATTTCAGATAAGCGTATGAAGATGCTTGGTCCCTTCCGTCTCTCTGCTTTCCTACTGTCTTCATCCAATCCTTCTTACTCCTTTCCATGGCAAGCTGGGCTACCTCCCATCCTCTCAGTGGAAATGTTCAACGCACCCTGTCACGGCACGGCTATCCAGCTGTCGGTTCTCGATCATATTGGAATAGAATCCAATGATTCTTTTGCGTCTGTCACTAACGCCCCACAATCGTGAGTTTGAAGCTCGTCACAGTCATTCAATCATTGAATCCTACTCAGAATACCACAGACAAGGTTTAGACCTTCTGGATTCTCTTGAATGCCGCCATCAGTTCTAGCTTATACCACGAAGATTCCGGTTAAAGAATCCAAGAGATATCCACCCAATCTAAGGTAGAACGGAGGTGGTTGTCAGGCACACGTTCATAGGTGAGAATGATGATGAGTGTCACGGATCATCACATTCATCAAGTTGAAGAACAAGTGATATCTTGGAACAAGAACAAGCGGAATTGAATAGAAGAACAATAGTAATTGCATTAATACTCGAGGTACAGCAGAGCTCCACACCTTAATCTATGGTGTGTAGAAACTCCACCGTTGAAAATACATAAGAACAAAAGTGATCATTGGCTTCGGCCCCAGAGAGGGAACCAGAAGAACCAAGATCTGATCTAAGATCTAAAATGATCAAAAGATTCCAAAGATCAGAAGATGAAAATACAATAGTAAAAGGTCCTACTTATAGAGAACTAGTAGCCTAGGGTTTACAGAGATAAGTAAATGACATAAAAATCCACTTCCGGGCCCACTTGGTGTGTGCTTGGGCTGAGCATTGAAGCATTTTCGTGTAGAGACTCTTCTTGGAGTTAAACGCCAGCTTTCATGCCAGTTTGGGCGTTTAACTCCCATCCTTGTGCCAGTTCCAGCGTTTAACGCTGGGAATTCTAATGGTGACTTTGAACGCCGGTTTGGGCCATCAAATCTTGGGCAAAGTATAGACTATCATATGTTACTGGAAAGCCCAGGATGTCTACTTTCCAACGCCGTTGAGAGCACGCCAATTGGGCTTCTGTAGCTCCAGAAAATCCACTTCGAGTGCAGGGAGGTCAGAATCCAACAGCATCTGCAGTCCTTTTTAGTCTCTGAATCAGATTTTGGCTCAGGTCCCTCAATTTCAGCCAGAAAATACCTGAAATCACAGAAAAACACACAAACTCATAGTAAAGTCCAGAAAATTGAATTTTAACTAAAAACTAATAAAAATATACTAAAAACTAACTAGATCATACTAAAAACATACTAAAAATAATGCCAAAAAGCGTACAAATTATCCGCTCATCAAACACCAAACTTAAATTGTTGCTTGTCCCCAAGCAACTGAAAATCAAATAAGATAAAAAGAAGAGAATATACAATGAATTCCAAAAATATCTATGAAGATCAGTATTAATTAGATGAGCGGGGCTTTTAGCTTTTTGCCTCTGAACAGTTTTGGCATCTCACTTTTATCCTTTGAAGTTCAGAATCATTGGCTTCTATTGGAACTCAGAATCCAGATAGTGTTATTGATTCTCCTAGTTAAGTATGTTGATTCTTGCACATAGCTACTTCATGAGTCTTGGCCGTGGCCCAAAGCACTCTGTTTTCCAGTATTACTACCGGATACATCCATGCCACAGACACATAACTGGGTGAACCTTTTCAGATTATGACTTAGCTTTGCTAGAGTCCCCAATTAGAGGTGTCCAGGGTTCTTAAGCACACTCTTTTTGCTTCGGATCACGACTTTAACCGCTCAGTCTCAAGTTTTCACTTGACACCTTCACGCCACAAGCACATGGTTAGGGATAGCTTGGTTTAGCCACTTAGGCCAGGATGTTCTTCCTGTAGGCCCTCCTATCCACTAATGCTCAAAGCCTTGGATCCTTTTTATTTTTACCCTTGCCTTTTGGTTTAAAGGCCTATTGGCTTTTTCTGCTTGCTCTTTTTTTTTTGAATTCACTACTTTTTCTTGCTTCAAGAATCATTTTTATGATTTTTCAGATCCTCAGTAACATTTCTCTTTTTCCATCATTCTTTCAAGAGCCAACAATTTTAACATTCATGAACAACAAATTCAAAAGACATATGCACTGTTCAAGCATACATTCAGAAGTCAAAAGTATTACCACCACATCAAAATAATTAATCTGTTATAAAATTTGAAATTCATGCAATTCTTCTCTTTTTCAATTAAGAACATTTTTCATTTAAGAAAGGTGATGGATTCATAGGACATTCATAACTTTAAGGCATAGACACTAAGACACTAATGATCATAAGACACAAACATAAATAAAACATAAAGCATAAAAATTCGAAAAACAGAAAAGTAAAGAACAAGGAGATTAAAGAACGGGTCCACCTTAGTGATGGCGGCTTGTTCTTCCTCTTGAAGATCTTATGGAGTGCTTGAGCTCCTCAATGTCTCTTCCTTGTCTTTGTTGCTCCTCTCTCATGATTCTTTGATCTTCTCTAATTTCATGGAGGAGGATGGAATGTTCTTGGTGCTCCACCCTTAGTTGTCCCATGTTGGAACTCAATTCTCCTAGGGAGGTGTTGATTTGCTCCCAATAGTTTTGTGGAGAAAAGTGCATCCCTTGAGGCATCTCAGGGATTTCATGATGAGGAATTTCCTCATGTCCATGAGTGGGATCTCTTGTTTGCTCCATCCTCTTCTTAGTGATGGGCTTGTCCTCATCAATGAGGATGTCTCCCTCTATGTTAATTCCAACTGAATTACAGAGGTGACAAATGAGATGAGGGAAGGCTAACCTTGCCAAGGTAGAGGACTTGTCCGCCACCTTATAAAGTTCTTGGGATATAACCTCATGAACTTCTACTTTCTCTCCAATCATGATGCTATGAATCATGATAACCCGGTCTATAGTAACTTCGGACCGCTTGCTAGTGGGAATGATTGAGCGTTGGATAAACTCCAACCATCCCCTAGCCACGGGCTTGAGGTCATGCCTTCTCAGTTGAACCGGCTTCCCTCTTGAATCTCTCTTCCATTGAGCGCCCTCTTCACAAATGTCTATGAAGACTTGGTCCAACCTTTGATTAAAGTTGACCCTTCTAGTGTAGGGGTGTTCATCTCCTTGCATCATGGGCAAGTTGAATGCCAACCTTACATTTTCTGGACTAAAATCTAAGCATTTCCCCCGAACCATTGTAAGCCAATTCTTTGGGTCTGGTTTCACACTTTGATCATGGTTCTTGGTGATCCATGCATTGGCATAGAACTCTTGAACCATTAAGATTCCGACTTGTTGAATGGGGTTGGTAAAAACTTCCCAACCTCTTCTTTGGATCTCATGTCGGATCTCCGGATATTCACTCTTTTTGAGTTTGAAAGGGTCCTCGGGAATCACCTTCTTCATGGCCACAACTTCATAGAAGTGGTCTTGATGCACCCTTGAGATGAATCTCTCCATCTCCCATGACTCGGAGGTGGAAGCTTTTGCCTTCCCTTTCCTCTTTCTAGAGGTTTCTCCGGCCTTAGATGCCATAAATGGTTACGAAAAAACAAAAAGCTTTAGCTTTTACCACACCAAACTTAGAAGGTTTGCTCGTCCTCGAGCAAAAGAAGAAAGAAGAGAGTAGAAGAAGAAGAAATAGAGGAAATGGAGGGGGCTTTGTGGTTCGGCCAAGGGGGAGAAGTAGTGTTTAGGTTCTGTGAAAATGAAGGAGTGAAGAAGGGTTTATATAGGGGTGGAGAGAGGGGTAGGGTTCGGCCATTATGGGTGGGTTTGGGAGGTAAAGTGGTTTGAATTTGGATGGTGAGGTAGGTGGGGTAGGTGGGGATCCTGCGGGGTCCACAGATCCTGAGGTGTCAAGGATAGCTCATCCCTGCACCAAGTGGCGTGTAAAAATGCCCTTTCTGCCAATCCTGGCGTTAAACGCCGGGCTGCTGCCCCTTTCTGGCGTTTAACGCCAGCTTCTTGCCCATTTCTGGCGTTAAATGCCCTCTGGTGGCCCTTTCTGGCGTTAAACGCCCAGAATGGTACTAGACTGGGTGTTAAACGCCCATTTGCTGCCCTTACTGACATTTAAACGCCAGCAAGCTTTTCCTCTAGGGTGTGTTGTTTTTCATTCTATTTTTCATTCTGTTTTTGCTTTTTCAATTGTTTTTGTGACTTCACATGATTATCAACCTACAGAAAACATAAAATAACAAAAGGAAAATAGATAAATATAGCATTGGGTTGCCTCCCAACAAGCGCTTCTTTAATGTCAGTAGCTTGACAGTGGGCTCTCATGGAGCCTCACAGATACTCAGAGCAATGTTGGAACCTCCGAACACCAAACTTAGAGTTTGAATGTGGAGGTTCAACACCAAACTTAGAATTCGGTTGTGGCCTCCCAACACCAAACTTAGAATTTGATTGTAGGGGCTTTATTTGACTCTGTTTTGAGAGAAGCTCTTCATGCTTCCTCTCCATGGTTACAGAGGGATATCCTTGAGCCTTAAACACAAAGGATTCTTCATTCACTTGAATGATCAATTCTCCTCTGTCAACATCAATCACAGCCTTTGCTGTGGCTAGGAAGGGTCTGCCAAGGATGATGGATTCATCCATGCACTTCCCAGTCTCTAGGACTATGAAATCAGCAGGGATGTAATGGTCTTCAATATTTACCAGAACATCCTCTACAAGTCCATAAGCTTGTTTTCTTGAATTGTCTGCCATCTCTAGTGAGATTCTTGCAGCTTGTATCTCAAAGATCCCTAGCTTCTCCATTACAGAAAGAGGCATGAGGTTTATGCTTGACCCTAGGTCACACAGAGCCTTCTTGAAGGTCATGGTGCCTACTGTACAAGGTATTGAGAACTTTCTAGGGTCCTGTCTCTTTTGAGGTAATCTCTTCCTAGTCAAGTCATCCAGTTCTTTGGTGAGCAAAGGGGGTTCATCCTCCCAAGTCTCATTACCAAATAACTTGTCATTTAGCTTCATGATTGCTCAAAGATACTTAGCAACTTGCTCCTCAGTGACATCTTCGTCCTCTTCAGAGGAAGAATACTCATCAGAGCTCATGAATGGCAGAAGTAAATCCAATGGAATCTTTATGGTCTCAGTGTGAGCCTCAGATTCCCATGGTTCCTCATTAGGGAACTCATTGGAGGCCAGTGGACGTCCATTGAGGTCTTCTTCAGTGGCGATCACAGCCTCTTTCTCCTCTCCAAATTCAGCCATGTTGATGGCCTTACACTCTCCTTTTGGATTCTCTTCTGTATTGCTTGGAAGAGTACTACGAGGGAGTTCAGTAACTTTCTTACTCAGCTGACCCACTTGTGCCTCCAAGTTTCTAATGGAGGACCTTGTTTCAGTCATAAACCTTTGAGTGGTTTTGATTAGATCAGAGACCATGGTTGCTAAGTCAGAGTGGCTTTGCTTAGAATTCTCTGTCTGTTGCTGAGAAGATGATGGAAAAGGCTTGCCATTGCTAAACCTGTTTCTTCCACTATTATTGTTGTTGAAACCTTGTTGAGGTCTCTGTTGATCCTTCCATGAAAGATTTGGATGATTTCTCCATGAAGGATTATAGGTGTTTCCATAGGGTTCTCCCATGTAATTCACCTCTTCCATTGATGGGTTCTTAGGATCATAAGCTTCTTCTTCAGATGAAGTGTCCTTAGTACTGCCTGGTGCAGCTTGCATTCCAGACAGACTTTGAGAAATCATATTGACTTGCTGAGTCAATATTTTGTTCTGAGCCAATATGGCATTCAGAGTATCAATCTCAAGAACTCCTTTCTTCTGATTCGTCCCATTGTTCACAGGATTCCTTTCAGAAGTGTACATGAATTGGTTATTTGCAACCATTTCAATGAGTTCTTGAGCTTCTGCAAGCGTCTTCTTCAGATGAAGAGATCCTCCAGCAGAGTTGTCCAATGACATCTTGGACAGTTCAGACAGACCATCATAGAAGATATCTATGATGCTCTATTCAGAAAGCATGTCAGAAGGACACTTTCTGATCAATATTTTTTATCTTTCCCAAGCTTCATAGAGGGATTCACCTTCCTTCTGTCTGAAGGTTTGGACTTCCACTCTAAGCTTACTCAATTTTGAGGTGGAAAGAACTTTGCCAAGAAGGCATTGACTAGCTTTTCCCAAGAGTTCAGGCTTTCTTTAGGTTGTGAGTCCAACCATATCCTAGCTCTGTCTCTTACAGCAAAAGGGAATAGTATAAGTCTGTAGACCTCAGGGTCAACCCCATTGGTCTTGACAATGTCACAGATTTGCAAGAATTCAGCTAAAAACTGATGAGGATCTTCCAATGGAAGTCCATGGAACTTGCAATTCTGTTACATTAGAGAAACTAATTGAGGCTTAAGCTCAAAGTTGTTTGCTCCAATGGCAGGGATAGAGATGCTTCTCCCATAGAAGTCGGGACTAGGTGCAGTAAAGTCACCCAGTACCTTCCTTGCATTGTTGGCATTGTTGTTGTTTTCGGCTGCCATGTCTTCTTCTTGTTTGAAGATTTCTGTTAGGTCCTCTACAGAGAGTAATGCTTTAGCTTCTTTTAGCTTTCGCTTCAAGGTCCTTTCAGGTTCAGGGTCAGCCTCAACAAGAATGCTTTTGTCTTTGCTCCTGCTCATATGAAAGATAAGAGAACAAGAAAATATGGAATCCTCTATGTCAAAGTATAGAGATTCCTTGAGGTGTCAGAGGAAAAGAAGAATAGAAGGAGGAGGTAGAAGAATTCGAACTTATCAAGAGGGATAGAGTTCGAATTGTGCATTGAGGAGGAGTGCTAGTCCATAAATAGAAGGATGTGAGAAGAGGGGAAGAATTTTTTCGAAAATAAAGTAAAAGATTTTAAAATAATTAAAAGAAATTTTGAAAAATTGATTAATGATTTTCGAAAACTAAGATTGGGAAAGAAATAAAGTGATTTTTGAAAAAGATTTTTGAAAGTAGAAATCAAAAAGATATAATTGAAAAGTTATGGTTTTGAAAAGATATGATTGAAAAGATATGATTGAAAAATAATTTAAAAAGATTTGATTTTTAAAATTAATGACTTGGCTAACAAGAAATTTAAAAGATATGATTCAGACATTAAACCTTTCTCAACAGAAAAGGCAACATACTTGAAATGTTGAATCAAATCATTAATTGTTAGCAAGTATTTTTGAAAAATGGAAAGAAACTGATTTTGAAAATATATGATTGAAAAGATATGATTTGAAAAATATTTGATTTTGAAAAATTATGGAAACTTGAAAAAAATTTGACTTAAAACAAAAACTTCCCTCTTGTTCCATCCTGGCGTTAAACGCCCAGAATGGTATCCATTCTGGCGTTTAACGCCCAAAATGCTACCCTTTTGGGCGTTAAACGCCCAGCAAGGTACCCTGGCTGGCGTTTAAACGCTAGTTTTCCTTCTTCACTGGGTGTTTTGAACGCCCAGCTTTTTTTGTGTAATTCCTCTGCTGCATGTTCTGAATCTTCAATTCTCTGTATTATTGACTTGAAAAGACACAAATTAAAAAAATTTTTTGAATTTTTAATGATGAGGAATAATCAAAATGCAACTAAAATCAAATAAACAATGCATGCAAGACACCAAACTTAGAAGTTTGTATACTATTGACACTAACAAATTGAGAATGCATATGAGAAACAACAAAACACTCAAGACAAGAGAATTTAAAGATCAAAGCAAGTAAATCATCAAGAACAACTTGAAGATCAATGAAGACACATGAAAAATGCAAGAAGAACAGAAACATGTAATTGACACCAAACTTAAAATGAGACATTAGACTCAAACAAGAAACATAAAATATTTTTTTGATTTTTATGACTTTGTAATTTTTTTGGATTTTTCGAAAATTATATGGAAAAGAAAATAAAGAGATTCAAATTTTTTAATAAGAATTCCAGGAATCATGCAATGTTAGTCTAAAGCTCTAGTCTAAAAAGATTAGACATGGCTAGCCAAGCTTCAGCAGGACATTACATTCAAGAGCCAAATTGATGAAAATCAATCAGCTTTGGTGATGATAAGAACATCACCTTGAAACTCTAGAATTTATTCTTAAAAATTCTGAAGAAAAATACCTAATCTAAGCAACAAGATGAACCGTCAGTTGTCCAAACTCAAACAATCCTCGGCAACGGTGGCAAAAACTTGGTGCACGAAATTGTGATCATCAATGGCGCCATCAACATGGTACGCTCAATTGCAATCTCAACTCTTTATCACAACTTCGCACAACTAACCAGCAAGTGCACTGGGTCGTCCAAGTAATAAACCTTACGCGAGTAAGGGTCGATCCCACAGAGATTGTTGGTATGAAGCAAGCTATGGTCATCTTGTAAATCTCAGTCAGGCGGATTCAAATGGTTATGGAAGATTAATAATTAAAAGATGAATAAAACATAAAATAAAGATAGAGATACTTATGTAATTCATTGGTGAGAATTTCAGATAAGCATATGGAGATGCTTTGTCCCTTCCGTCTCTCTGCTTTCCTACTGTCTTCATCCAATCCTTCTTACTCCTTTCCATGGCAAGTTGTATGTTGGGCATCACCATTGTTAATGGCTACAGTCCCGTCCTCTCAGTGAAAATGATCAACGCGCTCTGTCACAGCACGTCTATTCATCTGTCGGTTCTCGATCATGTCAGAATAGAATCCAGTGATTCTTTTGCGTCTGTCACTAACTCCCCTCAATCGCGAGTTTGAAGCTCGTCACAGTCATTCAATCCTTGAATCATACTCAGAATACCACAGACAAGGTTTAGACCTTCCAGATTCTCAAGAATGCCACCATCAATTCTAGCTTATACCACGAAGATTTTGATTAAGGAATCCAAGAGATATCCACTCAATCTAAGGTAGAACGGAGGTGGTTGTCAAGCACACGTTCATAGGTGAGAATGATGATGAGTGTCACGGATCATCACATTCATCAAGTTGAGGAACAAGTGATATCTTAGAACAAGAATAAGCTGAATTGAATAGAAGAACAATAGTAATTGCATTAATACTTGAGGTACAGCAGAGCTCCACACCTTAATCTATGGTGTGTAGAAACTCCACCGTTGAAAATACATAAGAACAAGGTCTAGGCATGGCCGAATGGCCAGCCTCCCATGATCTAAGAACTAGACATCCAAAGATGATCCTAAGATCTAAAGTGATCCAAAGATGATAATACAATAGCAAAAGATCCTATTTATAGAGAACTAGTAGCTTAGGGTTTACAAATATGAGTAAATGACGTAAAAATCCACTTCCGGGCCCACTTGGTGTGTGCTTGCACTGAGCATTGAAGCTTCTATGTGTAGAGACTTTTCTTGGAGTTAAATGCCAGCTTTTGTGCCAGTTTGGGTGTTTAACTCCAACTTTTGTGCCAGTTCCGGCGATTAACGTCGGGTAGTCTTGAGCTGATTTGGAACGCCGGTTTGGGCCCTCAAATCTCGGGCAAATTATGGACTATTATATATTTCTGGAAAGCCCAGAATGTCTATTTTCCAACGCAATTGAGAGCGCGCCAATTGGGCTTCTGTTTTTCCAGAAAATCCACTTCAAGTGCAGGGAGGTCAGAATCCAACAGCATCTGTAGTCCTTTTCAGCCTCTGAATCAGATTTTTGCTCAGGTCCCTCAATTTCAGCCAGAAAATACCTGAAATCACAGAAAAACACACAAACTCATAGTAAAGTCCAGAAAAGTGAATTTTAAATAAAAACTACTAAAAATATAATAAAAACTAACTAAAACATACTAAAAATAATGCCAAAAAGCGTATAAATTATCCGCTCATCAGCATCTCAGGGATTTCTTGATGAAGAATTTCCTTATGCTCTTGTTGAAGTCCATGAGCGGGCTCTCTTATTTGCTCCATCCTCTTTTTAGTGATGGGCTTGTCCTCTTCAGTGAGGAAGTCTTCCTCTATGACAATTCTGGCTGAATTGCATAGGTGACAGATGAGATGAGGAAAGGCTAACCTTGCCAAAGTAGAGGGCTTATCAGCCACCTTGTATAGTTCTAGAGGTATGATCTCATGAAATTCTACTTCCTCTCCAATCATGATACTATGGATCATAATAGCCCAATCCACAGTTACTTCGGACCGGTTGCTAGTAGGAATGATAGAGCGTTAAATGAACTCCAACCATCCTCTACCACGGGTTTGAGGTCAAGCCTTCTCAATTGAACCAGCTTACCTTTTGAGTATCTCTTCCATTGTGCTCCTTCCACACCAATGTCTATGAGGACTTGGTCCAATCTTTGATCAAAGTTGACCCTTCTAGTGAAAGGATGAGGATCTCCTTGCATCATTGTCAAGTTAAATGCCAATCTCATGGTTTCCGGACTGAAATCCAAGTATTTTTCCCGAACCATTGTGAGCCAATTCTTTGGGTTTGGGTTCACACTTTGATTATGGTTCTTAGTGATCCATGCATTATCATAGAACTCTTAAACCATTAAGATTCCGACTTGTTAGATGGGGTTGGTGAGAGCTTCCCAACCTCTTCTCCAAACCTTACGTCGGATCTCTGGATATTCACTCTTTTTTAGCATGAAGGGAACCTCGGGGATCACCCTTTTCTTGGCCACAACTTCATAGAAGTGGTCTTGATGGACCTTTGAGATGAATCTTTCCATCTCCCATGACTCGAAGGTGGAAGCAACTGTCTTCCCTTTCCTCTTTCTAGAGGTTTCTCCGGCTTTAGGTGTCATTAATGGTTATGGAAAAACAAAAAGCAGATCTTTGCCCCACACCAAACTTAAAAGGTTTGCTCGTCCTTGAGCAAAAGAAGAAGAAAAGGAGGAGAAAAAGAAGAAATGGAGGAGATAGAGGGGTGTTTTGAATTCGGCCAACGGGGGGTTTAAGTGTTTATGATGTGTGAATTTGAAGGTGGTAAGGAGGGATATTTATAGGGTAAGAGAGAGAGGGGGAATTCGTGTAAGAAGGGTTGGGTTTGGGAGGGAAATGTTTTAAATTTGAATGGTGAGGTAGGTGGGGTTTTATGATGGGTTTTTGGATAATAGTGGATGGATGTGAGTGGTGAAGAGATTATGGGGAAGAGGGTAGGACTTGATAGGTGAATGGTGTTTGGGGAAGAGTATTATGGAAAGGTGTGAAGAGGAGAGAGAGTGAGTGGGGTAGGTGGGAATCCTGTGAGGTCCATAAATCCTGAGGTTTCAAGGAATTCTGGTCCATGCACCTTTCTGGCATTTAAACACCCTTGGACAGCCCTATCTGGTGTTTACACGCCAGTCTGCTGCCTTTCCTGGCATTAAACGCCAGGCTGATGCCCCTTTCTGGCATGTAACGCCAGTCAGACATCCTTTTCTGGCATTAAACGCCAGTCTATCTGCCAATTCTGGCGTTTAACGCCTAGAATGCTGCCAGACTGGGTGTTAAACGCCCAGAATACTGCTAGACTGGGCGTTAAACGCCCATTCTGCTATCCTTACTGGCGTTAAACGCCAGTAACCCTGTCCTCCAGGGTGTGCTATTCTTGATGTTGTTTTTTATTCCGCTTTAATTCTGTAGCTATTTTTCTGACTCCATATGATCATCAACCTAAAGAAAACATAAACTAACAATGGAACATGAAGTGAAAAAGTAAATAACATAGATAAATAAGATTGGGTTGCCTCCCAATAAGCGCTTCTTTAATGTCAATAGCTTGACAGTAAGCTCTTACAGAGCTTCACAGACACTCAGAGCATGATTGTGGCTTCCCAACACCAAACTTAGAGTTTGAATGTGGGGGCTTTGCTTGACTCTATATGGAGAGAATTGGATGAAGCTTTTCATGCTTCTTTTCCATGTTTACAGAAGAAGATTCTTGAGCCTGAAATATAAGGTAGTCCTCATTCAATTGAAGGACTAACTCTCTGTCCACATCAATCACAGCCCTTGCTGTGGCTAGGAAAGGTCTTCCAAAGATGATGGATTCATCCTCATCCTTCCCAGTGTCTGGGATTACGAAGTCAGCAGGGATGTAAAGGCCTTCAACCTTCATCAAGACATCCTCTACAAGTCTATAAGCCTGTTTCATTGATTTGTCTGCCATCTCTAGTGAGATTCTTGCAGCTTGTACCTCAAAGATCCCTAGTTTCTCCATTACAGAGAATGGCATGAGGTTTATACCTAACCCCAGGTCACACAGAGCCCTCTCAAAGGTCATGGTGCCTATGGTACAAGGTATTAAGAACCTTCCGGGATCCGATTTCTTCTGAGGTAATTTCTACTGAACCAAGGCATTCAGTTCATTGATGAGCAATGGAGGTTCATCCTCCCACGTCTCATTACCAAATAACTTGGCATTCAGCTTCATGATTACTCATAGATATCGAGCAACTTGCTCTTCAGCAATATCTTCATCCTCTTCAGAGGAAGAATACTCATCAGAGCTCATGAATGGCAACAGTAAGTTTAGTGGAATCTCTATGGTCTCTGTATGAGCCTCAGATTCCTTTGGTTCCTCATTAGGGAACTCCTTAGTGGTCAGGGGACGTCCACTGAGGTCTTCCTCACTGGAAATCACTGCCTCTTCCTCCTCTATAGGTTCGGCCACTTTGGATATATTGATGGACTTGCACTCTCTCTTTGGATTCTCTTCTATATTGCTTGGGAGTGTACTATAACGGAATTCAGTAACTTTTTTACTCAGTTGACCCACTTGTGCCTCCAAATTTTTTATGGAGGACCTTGTTTCAGTCATGAAACTGAGAGTGGTCTTAGATAGATCAGAGACTATGGTTGCTAAGCCAGAGAAACTCTACTCAAAATTCTCTGTCTGTTGCTGAGAAGATGATGGAAAGGGCTTACCATTGCCAAACCTATTTCTCCCACCATTATTATTATTGAAGCCTTGTTGAGGCTTCTGTTGATCCTTCCATAAGAAATTTGGATGATTTCTCCATGAAGGATTATAGGTGTTTCCATAGGATTCTCCCATGTAATTTACCTCTTCCATTGTAAGATTCTCAGGGTCATAAGCTTCTTCTTCAGAGGAGGCTTCTTTAGTACTACCGGATAAAGCTTGTAATCCAGTCAGATTCTGAGAAATCATATTGACTTGCTGAGTCAATATTTTGTTCTGAGCCAATATGGCATTCACAGGATTTCTTTCAGAAATGTACATGAACTGGTTATTTGCAACCATCTCAATGAGTTCCTGTGCTTCTGCAGGGGTTTTTTTCAAATGAAGAGATCTACCAGCAGAGTGGTCTAATGACATCTTGGACAATTTAGACAGACCATCATAGAATATGCATAAGATGCTCCATTCTGAAAGCATGTTAGAAGGACACCTTCTGATCAATTGCTTGTATCTTTCTCAAGCTTCATAGAGGGATTCACCTTTCTTCTGTCTGAAGGTTTGAACTTCCACTCTAAGCTTGCTCATCTTTTGAGGTGGAAAGAATTTGGCCAAGAAAGCATTGACCAACTTTTCCCAAGAGTTCAAGCTTTCTCTAGGTTGTGAGTCTAACCATATCCTAACTCTGTCTCTTACAGCAAAGGGGAAAAGCATAATTCTGTAGACCTCAAGATCAACCCCATTGGTCTTAATAGTGTCACAGATTTGCAAGAATTCAGCTAAGAACTGATGAGGATCTTCCAATGAAAGTCCATAAAACTTGCAATTCTGCTGCATTAGAGAAACAAATTGAGGCTTAAGCTCAAAGCTGTTTACTCCAATTGCAGGAATTGAGATGCTTCTTCCATAGAAGTTAGAAGTTGGTGTAGTAAAGTCACCAAGCATCTTCCTTACATCTCCACCATTGTTCTCAGGTTCAGCTGCCATGTCTGCTTCTTTTTTGAAATTTGCTATAAGGTCCTCTCCGGAGTGTTGTGCTTTAGCTTCTCTTAGCTTCCTCTTCAGAGTCCTTTCAGGTTCAGGATCAGCTTCAACAAGAATGTCTTTAATCCTGTTCCTGCTCATATAAAAAAGAAGAGAACAAAGAGAGAAGAGGAATCCTCTATGTCACAATATAGAGATTCCTTTGTGTGTCGAAAGAAAAGAAGAATAGAAGAATGAGGTAGAGAAGAGAATAAGAAGAATTCGAACACAGAGAGATGGAGAGGGTTTGAATTATTAGATGAGTAGAAGAGAAATATTAGTAAATAAATAAAATAAATAGAAAGAGATGAGAGAGAGTATTCGAATTTTAAGAAGAGGGAAAAGAAAAATATTTTTATTTTTATTTTTATTTAATTAATTAAGTTAGTTTCGAAAATTTGAAAAAGAAATACAAGAAAATTAAAAACTAAAACAATTAGTTAATTAAAAAGATTTTTGAAAAAGTGGTTAGTGATTTTCGAAAATTAGAAGCGGAAAAGTAGTTAGGTGGTTTTGAAAAAGATAAGAAATAGTAAAATTTTTAAAATTAAAACAAACAAGTCAAGTAATTAGTTGTAAAAGATTTGAAAATAAATTTTGAAAAGATAAGAAGTTAGAAAAAGATTTTGAAATTAAAATTTTAAAAAGATATGATTGAAATTTATTTTGAAAAAGAATTGAAAAAGAAATTAAAAAGATTTGATTTTTAAAATTAAAGTTGATGACTTGACTAACAAGAAACTAAAAGATATGATTCAAGAATTCAAATATTGAACTTTTCTTAAAAAGAAAGTAATAAACTTGAAATTTTTGTATCAAAACATTAATTGTTAGGAAGGATTTTCGAAAATATGAAATAAAATTAAGAAAAAGATTTTGAAAAATTAGTTTTAAAATTTTCGAAAACATTAAAAGAAAAATGAAAACGATTTTGAAAAATTTTAAGAATGAAATTCGAAAATCATAAAAAAAATGAAAAAGAATTGATTTTGAAAAATATTTGAAAAGATACAGTTTTTAAATTGAAATTTTGAGTTGACTAATAAGAAACAACTAAATTTTAAAAATTTTTGACCAAGTCAACTCAAAATTTCGAAAATTATGAGAAGAATAAGGAAAAGATTTTTTTTGAATTTTTAATGAGGAGAGAGAAAAACAACAAAATGAAACAAATCATAAAAATTTAAAATCAAAATAACTAATGCATGCAAGAACACTTTGAATATCGAGATAAACACCAAGAACACTTTGAAGATCATGATGAACATCAAGAACATATTTTTGAAAATTTTTAGGAAAAGAAAGACATGCAAGACACCAAACTTAAGAACTTTTGTACTAGGGACACTAACAATTCGAAAATGCACAAGAAAAACAAGAAAAGACACAAAACAAGAAAAATTAAAGATTAAACAAGGAAAATCATCAAGAACAACTTGAAGATCATGAAGAACATAATGCATGAATTTTCGAAAATTTTAAGAAAATTAAATTAAAAAAATGCAGTTGACACCAAACTTAAAATTTGACACAAGACTCAAACAAGAAACACATAATTTTTTTGTTTTTATGATTTTATTAAAAAAAATTTGTTTAAAATATTTTTTTAAAAAAAAACTTTTTGAAAAGAAAATAAATGTTGAAACAAGAAAGAAGGTTACCTAATCTAAGCAACAAGATGAACCGTCAGTTGTCCAAACTCGAACAATTCCCGGCAACGGCGCCAAAAGCTTGGTGCATGGAATTGTGGTCACACTTTTCACAACTCCGATACAACTAACCAGCAAGTGCATTGGGTCGTCCAAGTAATAAAACCTTACACGAGTAAGGGTCGATCCCACGGAGATTGCCGGCTTGAAGCAAGCTATGGTCATCCTGTAAATCTTAGTCAAGCGGATTCAATTGGTTATGAGTTTTGATAATTGAAAGATAAATAAAACGTAAATTAAAATAAAGATACTTATGTAATTCATTGGTGGGAATTTCAGATAAGCGTTTGGAGATGCTTTGTTGCTTCTGAACCTCTGCTTTCCTATTATCTTCCTCCAATCATGCGAGCTCCCTTCCATGGCAAGCTGTATGTTGGTGGATCACCGTTGTCAATGGCTACCATCTGTCCTCTCAATGAAAATGGTCCAGGTACGGTTTCTGTACGACTAATCAACTGTCGGATCTCTCGTCTCGGATGAAAAATACCAAGCACAGCTACCGCACGGCTAATCATCTGTTGGTTCTCACTTGTGTTGGAATAGGATCTCTCTATTCTTTTGCACATTGTCATTGCCCCCAACATTCATGAGTTTGAAACTTGTCACAGTCATCCCATCCCAGATCCTACTCGAAATACCACAGACAAGGTTTAGACTTTTCGGATCTCGGGAATGCTGCCAATTGGTTCTAGCCTCTACCACGAAGGTTCTAATCTCATGGATTCGAATGCTCTGTTGTCAGGAAAGGCAAGTAAAATCCGTGGATCAGAGACCCAAGAGACTATACTCCGGCTGTCGTCCAATGACTACGTTGAACATCATGTAAACTACTTGTGGTTGCCAGGCACGCGAATCTTGGCTAAGCGAGTAGCGAAGATAGTGGGTGATTGTCACAGGTCACTCCTTCATTCTGACTTAACTGAATTAACTACGAGAGTATATCTTGGAGAAGAAGTAAGCGTGAATTGAAAGAGAAACAATAATACTTGCATTAATTCATGAAGAACAGCAGAGCTCCGCACCTTAATCTATGAGGTGTAGAAACTCCACCGTTGGAAAATACATAAGAGAAAAAGGTCTAGGCATGGCCGAATGGCCAGCCTCCCAAATGTGAAAAATAAGCATAAGATCTCCCCGAATACAATAGTAAAAAGTGCTATTTATACTAAACTAGTTATTAAGGATTACAGAAAATAAGTAACTAAGTGCAGATAGTGCAGAAATCCACTTCCGAGGCCCACTTGGTGTGTGCTTGGGCTGAGCATTGAGCTTTACACGTGCATAGGCCTTTTCTAGAGTTAAACGCCAGCTTGGATGCCAGTTTGGGCGTTTAACTCCAGTTCTGGTGCCAATTCCGTGTTTTACGCCAGAAAAAGGGTCTCTGGCTGGCGTTTGAACGCCAATTTGGGCCATCAAATATTGAGTAAAGTATGAACTATTATACATTGATGGAAAGCTCAAGATGTTAGCTTTTCAGCCCAGTTGAGAACGTGCCAATTAGACTTCTGTAGCTCTAGAAAAACGTGTTTGAGTGTAGGGAGGTCAGAATCCAACAACATCTGCAGTCCTTTCTCAGCCTCTGAATCAGATTTTTGCTCAGGTCCCTCAACTTCAGCTAGAAAATACCTGAAATTATAGAAAAATACACACACTCATAGTAAATTCCAGAAATGTAATTTTTGCATCAAAACTAATAAAAATATAATAAAAGTAACTAAAACAAACTAAAAACTACCTACAAATAATGCCAAAAAGCGTATAAATTATCCGCTCATCAATTTCCACTCTTATATTTCAATTCGCTAGATTTATCAAAATTAATAATTTTCTTTAGCAAAGGGCAAACATAAGGAGGACCTTTCTTTAATTTAGCCAAATCGACTTCAACACATTCATGTTTTGAGTCTTTACTCGAAGACTCCATTTCAACATATGAGACTTTCTCTTTCTGAGCTAAAGGTTTGTAGTTTTTGTATTTTCTTTCCTTTTCAAAATCCTATTTTTCTTTTTTAAGCAACACAATTTGTCTAACTCTTTCAGCTAAATGAACTAAATCAGCGGTATGCACCTTAACTAACTTTCGACGCATAGTAAATCCTTGACCCATAGTTTCCATTTGGACAAGGTTACCTTTAGTTTCCCTCTATAAAATTGAATATGAAAAAAAATTTTCAATTATACCTATGTGAAGACTGAATTGGGCCTCAAATTCAAAAATCAGGTAAAAACATTTTTTGTTAAAGAAAAAGAAAAAAAATATTTTCAAATCTTCATTGTTTGCTAGATTTCCTAATTTGACTAAATATCTAGCAATGTGCTCAACAGTGGACTCACTCACTTTCCCAAAAAATTTTATCGCAGTTTTTGGTCTATTTATGTCCCTTGGCACTTTAGCCATTCAAACTACATCCAGAAAAGCTAAAACAAACGTATGGTCAATTTATAAAATCTACATTTATCCCTAATTGACGACGATTCTTGTTATTTGATATTGATCGCCACGCTGATTAGCTCAAATTTTATTCAAAACTGCATCAGCATCTTGACCTCATCGAACAACGTGAGAATGAACTACCTCATTGGGATTGTCATGTGGGATATCCTCATTGTTAAATCTTGACAATTCGTTTGACTTGCCTAGGTAATTGGTCATACTTACTTAGTATTATTGTCAGCTCTAATACAATTTAAAATGGTAGTCATTTGTTGAGTCAACAAATTTTACCAAATCATGATGGCTTTTATCTATGTATTGTCAAATAACATCCATCAACCCTGCACTATTCAATAATGAGCCAACTTGATAATCTTGACTCATGTCAGGATAAGAAAATGGTGGTTAGTTATTTACCACAACTGGCGCACTTCCAAATCGACTTGGAGGCTCATATCCCCCCCTCCCAACTAATGGCATTGTTGCTATAGGTGGCACATAACCAAGAGGAAGGCCAAATGGAAGCCATTCGGAAGTTACTTGCGGTTGATTCTAGGGCCAGGGATGTGCCCCCATAAAGTTACTTTTGGAAGTTACTTCTAGGGCATGGAATGTGCCCGTTACCGCCAGAATTTGTATTAAACTGAGCAACATTTTGTCAGAATTATTCTCCAAATTTTGGGTACTTCCTTCTACATGTGACACTGAATTTATAGAAATTTGTGCAACAACCATTAGTGTATTTGACTATACATTACTACCAAGAGTTTCTTCAGCCATGTTAATAATTTTATCATTGCACAATAGCATGCACTAATGATAAAAACTTTTCTGCATGACACTGCAAAAACAAAAATCTTGACATAGTTAATGAAAATTGTTTGACTAGGTGTACCAATTTGTTTTACAGATTTTTTGCAATTAAAAGTAATGATCAATCATAAATAATCTGAATGGTTTGTAGCCTAATATCTGAGAGCAAAACCTACTCCTATTTATGGTACCAGTTTTATGTGCGTCAAAGTCTTTTACTTTGTCAATGATAAAGGAAAAAATCCGTAGACTTGAAAAATGATATAAAATAAAATAACTTTACAGTTGAAATTATTTTTCAGAAAACTAAAGTGATATAAACATAAAATAAAGAGACATTCACAGAATCTTGAAGGTTTTAAAAGAAAATGATGAAATTAATAAAAACAAAAAAAATAAATTAACGTTAAAATGAAAATGAAAGAAGCATGCATAAATATAAAATTCAAAATTTGTAAAGAGAATGCAAGAAAAATGGAAGAAAACCTACAAAAAATAAACTCAAGATAAAGTATCAAAAGTTACTGGAATATGAGAGATTGTGAAAGTATGTTTGTGAAAAAAATTCTAACCCTTTGTTCGTCATTTGCCACTTTATTTATAGGCATTTCCACCAATCCTGTGCTACCATATATTCATCTGAAAATGGACTCAAAAATAACCATTTTTGCCAAATACATGTCTGATAACCGTCTCATACATCACGTTTACCAATCTTAAAAACTGATCTCTCTGTTAGTTAAAAAGATTGATAATCGAATCTCTTTCGATCACCATGCTGTCGAGACCATCTCAATTCCTCTGCAAATTGTCAATTTATAAGCAACTACATTGAATTTGAATTTCTTTCGAATTCTCCTTTCGACAACTCCTTCCCTCGATCTCCTATAATCATGAAATCAACTTTGGCTTATCGATCCCCAATATTTATCCTGTCGAAGTAACAATATGTGCAAGGCTTGATTCCAAATATAGGTTTTATATATAGTAATATTCGTTCTTATACAGGGCTTAGTGAAAAAGATTCATGGAGCTTTCATTAATTCACATAATTTATACATTTAAAATTCTTATTTACACTTAACTAGATCACAAATGTATGTGAGTTTCTCCTTTTCATTTTTTGTTATTCAATTCCTGCACTTTATATTATTGCAAAATATTAATGGCTTTGAAAAGTTACGTAGGAAGAAATTTTGGTACTAAAAAATGAAAAATTATTTTCAAAGTAAAATCCTAGCATAATACCAAAAGACTAAGTCTAACTTTTTTTTTTATATTGGGAACATATGCGTGATTTGCTAAAATACGGGAGTTTTGATTAAATTTCATTAATACAATGATTATTGGGAAAAAAGAAAAATTATGATTTATGAGGAGTATTTTGTGATTTTTTTTTGAATAAAAATAGTGAGTAACAATTTTATTTGATTAATTTTTTTTAAAGAAATAGTAAGAAATGTTTTTATTACGCTATATATTTTATTATAAAATTGTTACTAACAATTTTCTATATATGTAATTACAGCTATAATTGTGTAATTTATCCTTCTTATCCGATATAATACTATAACAGGAATACACTACACACTCGATTATAATCAATGTTCTGAAAATCAGTTCGAACTGGCCAATTGAATCGGTCAAACCGGAATCGTCAACAAACACGGTTCAAACAGAAGGCAAAATTGTCAAATTCAAGAACCAGAATTGAATCGTCAAACTGGTCAGGAATCGGTCGGTTTTTTAAATTTTGTCCAAAATGCTGTGTTTTGCCCACAGATCCAGAAGAACCCTTGCCTTCAGTCTTCACTCTTCAGTCTTTAGTTCTTCACCCAGACACCACTCTCAAGCCTCCACCCTCCAGTCCTCCACTCTCACCTCTCGTTCTCGTGGGAACGCCTCCGTCCAACCAAATCCACCGTCGCAAGTTCTGTGGAAGTCACTCACCGTCGAAGTTCCTGGAGCCATCTTGGAGATTCGCACAGCTCTTTCCGTCGCGAAGTCAGCTGTGGAAATCACAACTACCATCACCACTCCTTGCCGTCACACAGTGTCTTCTTGCCGGTGCTAACCCTGTTCGACCCTTCCACCCCAACCACTATCCCTGTCGTCGCCAACTCTGCATTCTTTTCTGTCTTCCACTAATCTTAGGTATATATCTAATTTGTTGTAATAATAATTGTTGAAACATGATTAATTGTTACTTTTAAATCTTGATGTTGATTGCTTGAAGCATGAATAATTATTGTTGATTAATTCTTTAGTGCTGATTGCTTAAAGCATTATTAACTATTAAGTGATTAATTGTTGAAAGTCGAAACTAATTGTTTGAAGCATGATTAAATGATTAATTTTTGGTGCTGATTGCTTGAAACATGATTAATTGTTATAGTTTATTGTTCAAACTTTAATAATTGACTAGTTGTTAGGTGCTAAACCTTGTTGTTGAGGCATTGATTAGTTGATTAGTTGATTAGTGTTCATGAGAGCATGCATGTTGAATAACCATTATAGAGTTTCCATATTACCTACAGCATTTGTTGTCTGCATATGTTGTAATATGAAATGAAATTTTGGTAAGAGACAGTTTCTTTAGATGTCTGGTACCATTGATTTATATGACTTTTTTTGGTGATGGCCGTTTTCAGATGCAAGAACAAGAACCTTGGATAGTATTTTTTTAGAGAATATTTTTGCATTTGTTTTCCAACTGTACAAAAACTTAGATTTAGGTTGCTGTACATAAAACAATCATTTTATCATTTTTATGAATTCATTATGATTTTGTCAAGGTATACTTCATTTTCATGGAGATTTCGTATTGTTATATCGGTCGAGAATGCATTGTTTCTTTATCTTTGGAGGCCTTTATTCATTTATTTTCTTCCAGGTAATCTTATCTAATGGAAGATGAATAGTAGAGTTTATGAATTAATTAATCGAATTTGAGTCTAAATTTGAGTTGACATATTCAATTAGTCAAATTTAAATTCCAATAAGCTCATAATTAGGTTGTGAGTCAGTTTAATTATATATAATTAATAATAATTATAAATTACTTATTGCAAATTTATGAGCCTATTTAATTATATATAATTAATAATAATAATAAATTATTTATTATAAATTTGCAGTAAATTATGACGAATTTTGATGATTGATGATAAATTTAAATTAATTAATTTTTGAGTTTGTATTTAAATGAAATTTTTATATTTTAATTTATTAGTATTTTAATTTAAATGATATTTTAAAATTTATATTAAGTTATAATTATGTTTTAATGTATTTATTTATATTTTATTTATTATTTTATTATAAAATAATTTTTTCGATTTAATTACGATCAAATTGATTAAACTTATCAACTAATAAATTAGTAATTAAAACGATTTGACGATGGATTTGGTTTTGAAAACCTTGGCATAACAAAAATAATTAGCTTAATTTGGTACCGAAACATTTACTAATAATTAGTAACTTTTAGTATTACATAAAAAATGCATTTCTAATCCAAACACTTTTGTTGGTAAAGTACTTTGAGTAGAACCAAAGGACAAGCAATGAAATCATTGAAATAAGCCAGCTTTATCTGATTCTAGATTCTACCAATTACAGAGCATCAAGCAAATTAAACTAGAAACCGTGCAGCACTTTAATTATCTTTCTTAACAGGGAATTAGATAGATACTTATAAATTACAGAAAGGTTAACACTTAAAACAAAAAATGAGTTAATAATTAAATTAATTTTTAAAAATAGATTAATTATTTATTTAATTTTAAATAATTTTTTTAATTAAATTAATTTTTTAAAATTTTATAATCAACTATATTTGTTTTTTCATCAATTGGTTAAAAATTTCTGTCGATAATTATCCACATGAAAAGTTAAAAACCCATTTTTTTAAGACTCATCAAATAAAGTAAATGGTTAAATTAGTCCTTAAAAAATTATTCATTCTTTAAATTGGTTTTCGAAAATTTTTTTAAATTAAATTTGTCCTTTAAAAATTTTAAATTAGTCATCTTAATCTTTCTTCATTTGTTTGTTAATGGTGTCAAAATTTACTAATGTGACACATTAAATGACATCTCAATATACACTTAGAAGTCTTAATTGACTATTAACATGATTAGTTTATGAAATTAGATAAAATCAACTCCAAATTAAAAAATTTCAATCCTTCAAATTTTCTCCACAATTAGGTTTTAATTTAATCTAATTTTATAAATTTATTATATTAATAATTAATTAAAATTTTTAAATATGTGTTAGAATATCACTTAATATATTACATTAACAAATTTTAGCTCTATCAACAAATAAAATTATTAAAAGACTAATATAATTAATTTAAAATTTTAAAAAACAAATTTAATTTTAAAAAATTCTAAAATTAATTTAAAAAATAAATTATTTTTTAATAATTAATTTGACCAGTTACTCTAAAGAAATATATACCATGAAATGCTAAGGTAATTAAACTTTCCCAAATAAAGATCACTCACTCACTGAACGGGGTCCCCACACTCTGCAAGTTTGGTGTAACCGAAGTTGATGTTTTGAGGCCACTGGCGAGGGACGCTTTTGATCTCACAAACCATGAATCGCTGACATTCTTTCTGATTTCATCCACTACGCAGAACATGATAACGATTATATTGCGCAGTTACACGTGGCCTTGTATTACACTTTGTTACTTTACTAATCTTGATTTGAGAAACTTTTCCAGTTAAGAAATTAAGTAATTAACAACAGTCAATCTCATTCTCCTGTTATAATTCCTTGACAAATTTAGGTAAATTCATACTAGTGATTTTACTAAATTAAGGCGTAATTTCACACTCGTTAAATATTTATAAAAAGTATTTATGAATTAGTTATTAAAATAATTTTACACACGTTTGAGAATATTGTCTTTTTTATAAAATCGTTTTTCTTGTTATATTAAAATATTTTTTAAAAGTCAAGAAAAAATTAATTTCGAAATCTTTTGAATATAAAAATTCAGTTAATATTATTCAAAAAAATAAATTAATAAAAAATATAAATAATTATATCTCTAACAATTTTAATATTTTAAATTTTACTATTTTATCCATCAAAACATAAATTTAAAATAATAAAAAATATATAAATAATTTAATACTTCAAACTTTATGACTTTATCTATCAAAACATGTCATAAATTAAAAAATATCCATTCGATATTCTTATTAAACATATTTGGTTTTTCTCTTCAACGGGGGATAGTGCTTTAGCTGTTTAGCATTCCCCTCATTGATTGATTTTGGGATCTACAGTTTGGCAAATCGGCATGTATACACCCACAAGACAAGGATTAATCTTGATAAACATTCATAGCACCAACCGTGACCCATCAAGATTGGACCCTTTTTTTTTTCTTTCAAGAAATTGGAAACAACTGCTACTACTATAGGCGATTGGTTGATCGGTTGATCCATACACATCCATAATTAATTATTAATTAGTTATTAATTATAGCTTGCAAGTTGCAACCAATCAAAATCATTATTTAATTTCCGATGCGAAAAGTGTATTATACAATTGCAATTACAGCTCTACCACTGAAATTTTGATCAGCACCGACCTTTATTTCTCTCTTGATTTGATCGACTGATATTCAGATTGATTAGTTTTGTAATTTTATTTTATTAATTTCACAATTAAATTTAAAATTTGATGAGATTAAAGTTCTAGTTCCCGACAATTGTAATCAATTTTGAAAAAGTACAGTTCTACAAACCTTTATAATTTTTACTTAGCCAAATAATACATATCTAATCTATCATAATTCATTCTTCTTGCTCTTTTTGAGAAATTGTCCGAAATTAAAAAACGACATCATACCACAAAATTTAGATAATCACCCGAAGAACATCAAGAATAAAAATAATATTACAGAAGGTAGATTTTTATTGAACAAATTATGATGATACACTAAGAAAAAAAAACAGAACATAGATGCATATTAATTAAAACTATGTATAATACCGAATACAAAAGTCTCATGCTAATTTATAAAAACACTATGAAGAGCATAAAATTAAATTCTTGTATTGTTTGGATGAGAATGATTTGAATGATAGTGATAATTACCTCGTTCATCTATGATAATGATACTAAAAAGCAAACATGGTGATGAATCCAAGAAAAAGGGGCAGCAGAAAAGGGATGATGAAGCTACTCCTATGGTGGATATGGCTTGCTCCGTTGAAATTCTCATCCACCGGGTACAAGTTCCCCGGAGGCCCTGTTATGTATATGAATGATGATGGTGGTGGAGGGCAGTATGATGAGGAGGGTGATTTCTTTGGAGATGGCGGCGGCGGAGGCGGAGGAATCGCAGGCGGTGGCGGTGATGGATACACAGTTCCCCCTGTCCCACATGGTGTGCACTTCTCATCGCCAATAAGCTTTCTTGATTCAAGTGCGTTGGTTGCATGAACATGAACAAGAACAAGGATCAAACTAAGGATCATTGTTGGTGCCTTAATTATATTATTATGCATTTTTATTAACATGATGATATGGGAAATTCACAATTTTCTCCTTTTTCTAAAGGGTTGTGTTTGTGATTAATGTTGCTACTTTGTATGAGGATCAATCAAGTTATTGAGATTTGAAGAAGTTAAAGGAGAGAGTTTGGGAGAATTGAGGGGAAGGGGATTTTCAATATTTGTCACGTTAGGTGCATGGAAACTATAAAAGGGAACAAGTATTGGTTAATGCTTAGTGATGGGGTGTTTCTCTAGATTAGTGAACAGAGCAGATTCATGTTGGACTTTCTTTATATTTTGTGCCATATAATTTTATAATTACATTTTTGTATTTTAATTTTAAATGTTTAAACAATATTTTTCTTATAATAATAATAATAAAAAAAGAAGAAAGTGAGACTCTGCACTTACTTGACTCTTTCTCTTCTTGGGGTCTAAGTAACTTCTGGTATAAGGGAAGCTCAATGGCCATGTGATTTTTGTATTGTCTGGTGGCATGGACTAAACCCCCGATTATGCTGTTACTAAAATTAAAATAACGATTTTTATTGTTAAACAATATTTTTTAAAAGATGTTGCCTAAAAGAAAATATTACCAAAATATAAAAAAATGTAATTTTAAGAGAAAATATAGAAGAAAAATATTTTTTTAACAGCATAAATAATAAATTAAAAAAATTAATTTTAATTTTAAAAATTATATTTTGAATTAATTAAGTTTAATCATAATTTTGAATTTTTTATTTTAATTTTTGTCGCAATCCTGTGCTACTAACGCCGCTTTTGTACCGCGATCTCAGTGCCTCCGCACCTGTTGTCTCTTTATTTATTTTTTATCAACTAATTCAAATGTTCATTTTACTATGTATGGAAGGTTCTTTTCATTCTATCGTGGATGTTTATTTGGGTATACCACTGCTATTTTACTTGATTCTGCATGCACATGCGTCGCAAAATGTTCATTTTACTATATATATGTGAATGGTTCTTTTCAATAAGATGTAGATGTTTATTTGAGTCACATACCATTTAGGTGAACGAAGTAAAACGGCATGTGATAGAAGTAACGAAGACACGACACAACAGCATGAAAACAAGGACAGAGGAACAAGGCCTCTGGCTCGGTGACAGTGCGATGTCATGGACCAAAGAAGAAGACACACATCGACAACGCCACTTACAAGAAGAATAGGGGCAGCGCGATGCATGAGAGAAGAAGGTGCAGCGGCGACATCGAGAGTCGGGGGCATGACGTAGGAAAGAAGAAGGTGCAATAGTGGCACGCGATGCATGGGAGAAGAAGGTGCAGTAGCGGTGCAACACGGTGCTTCTTCAGATGATAGCGACGACAGTGAAGTGCGTTGGTGACGGCATGACACGAAAGAGAAAGTGAAGTGACTGCAATAAAAGGAGAAAAAAGTAAAAGGTGAGAAGTTAAGGTTGCGGTGGATAAATGGGATGGAATGTTTTTTATTTTAATTGGCAAAGAATGTAACTCATTGTTTAGGTTATTCATACCCCCATTGTCTACCTAATAGAATTTTAACTTTAATTTTAACAATACTTGCAAAGCATAATCACCATAGCCACCATAATATAGTCATACATATGTATGTGTATGAGATTCTAGTATGACTATGTTTCGGTGATTATGGTCTTTTAATATTAAAACTTTTTTATAGTTAAACAATGATTTTTAAAAAATATTACTAACAAAATATATTATCAAAATATAAAAAAAATCAATTTTAACCACACTTATATAACTACCATAATATAAATATATTAGAATTAAAAATATTATTTATATATTAAAATTAATTATAAAAAATAATTACTGTATATTTGTACTCAAATAAATATTATTTAATTTATTTTTAATTAAAATTTTATATTTTAACATATATTTTAAATTAATTACTAATTTTAATAGCTGATTTTAATTTATATCTAATATATAATTGTACTAAATACGCATATATATATATTCCATCATTAAATTTGATGTCGGCCATTTTGGATGGTTAAGTTGAGATTTTTAAAATTTTAATGCTCCATCACGCTCTCATTTAATGATAAGGTCTAATAAAAGTTAAGGGGTTTATTGGTTTAAGTATTTTTATTTTTATTTTTATTTTTATTTTTAATAAAAATAAAAATAAAATATAAAATTATAATTGATTAAATACTTTAAAAATATTTTTAACGAAAACGTTTTTATGAAAATAGAACAAAGTTAAAAACACTATTTTGATGTTTTCAATTTTTTCAGTTTTAATTTTTGAAAATGATTTTAAACCAAAACACGGAGTTTCTGGTTTTAGAACAAAGATTTAAATCTCTCGTTTTTATATGTTTTTGTACGCTACATTCATTAATCATTCAGTGTATGTCACTCGTTTTTTCCGTTTTTTTTATGCGTTTTGTTGTTGGAATATTCATTATTTATTTTTAATTTATACATACATCTTTTGAAACGATGAATTTATTTTTTTTATTTCATTTGAGTCTTTCGATTTTTTATTTTAGCCTTAATTTTTTGTAGTTCTAATTAAAATTAAAATATGTATTTATTAAGTTTTTTATTTTTTTTGTAACAGTTTTTTATTTTATTTAGTATTCAGTATGTACTCTTCAAAATTAACGTGTATTTATTAAATTTTTTTATTTTTGACATTTATTTTTTGGATTTAAAAAAATAATTTTGTTATAAAAATAAATTTTAAATCAATAATCAATTATAAAAGTATTGATAATTAAAAAGAATATATAAAAACTTAAAAATATTGACAAGAAAATTGGCTTTTTGTTTTAAATTTTTTTTAACTTTAATATTTATTTATTTACTATTTTATTAATAAATTATTTGATAAAAAATTATTACATCAATAAATTTGATATTAATTAATTAATTTTAGTTTCGATTTTTTGTTTCAATTAGTATTTTTTTATTATTATATAGTGCAATAGAAAATATAAAACTAACTATATATATATAAGAAATACCAAATTTTTCTAAAATAGTAATTTATTTCATATTGATACCTACCATATAAAAATTAATTGTTAATTTAATAAAAAAAATTAAATAATTAAAATCATATATTTAATAAAAATATAATTTTATGATTTTAAACTATTAAAAATATATTTTAAAAATAAATTAACCAAACTTATTTTTATTATTTTTAATACTTCAAAATAAATCTTCTTTTCACAAATCAATTGTGTTTTCTAAAATACGAAAAATTTAAAATAAAATTATTTAAAAAAAATAAAAACAAAAAACACAAACTTTCACGAATCAATGAACCCTAATATTTTCATCTTTGCATGAAAAGAACAGAAGTGAAATCATATTTTGTTAAATAATGCTATACGATTCCTTTTCTTGGTGAACATTATTTTGTGAACCCCCCCCCCTCTCCCCTCCTTTTTTTTTTTGTGAAGCATTAATTTCATAAGATGTATGATGGAACCTGATGGCTGTTCTGCATGTTGCCACATGATCATAGCTCAATATATATATATATATATATATATATATATATATATATATATATATATATATATATATATTGCCAATCATTGTCCCGAAGATTCTTAAATTTCTAGCATAATCTTTCATTTTCAAAATTGTTCTTAGTGCCTTTGAATAGTATTTGAAATCAAAGTCTAGTTTACTAATATAGTTTATATACATTATACATGACCAATACAATCTACACAAATATTTAAAAAATAGAAAAGAAAAGAAAAAAGTAATTGCTAATTAAGGATGAGTTGTTAGCTAGTCACCAATCTATATATTCACATGTATTTGATTCTAATATGAAGAATTGACGCGTATGACATATGCTAGTGTTACATAATTATAATTATAATTATACTTATAATACACAACATGATAACAAAATACAACTTGGCATGCCTTGTTTTTGTAGGGCTTATCCCTTCTCATATGTGATATGTCCTATTTTCTAATCCTAATCAATGGCCTCAATAATATGTTCACTATCTTGGACTATTCTGATTTTTTGGCCTTTTGAGTCATCAACGTCACACTACACTTACTAACTATTATATTTTTATTTTTTATTTTTCTTTTTGCAACTCTTATTTTAGTTTCTTCACTTCCTCACTCTTTCTTTTGGAGCTTTTGACAAGTGTTCAAAACCATGTTGGATAGCACAATGCCCACCATTTTCGTTAGGAACATATTACTAGTCTCTAAGGTTTTCTTTTTTACTATTATTGAAAACCGACAAAATTAAATTTAATCAATTTCAAAATTGCAATAATAATCCTATCTGCCTCAAACATCATGAATTATTCCTCTACTTTTTTCGGTGAAAAAAAATGGATGGTGTCCAGTGTTTAATATCATTATTTATTGATCTCTATTTTTTATTTAATTTTGATTCTACTTATAGAATTAAAAGTAAAAGATCACACTCTATTCTTTCAAGTGTTCAAAAAAATAGAGAGGATCCATTTCCACTTTTTTTCTTTCGGAGGCTGAAATTCAATGTAATGTTTTTTATTATATTTGTGTATAAAATAGCCACTATCCACTTAGTAAGAATACATAACAATAATATTTCTCATATCATTTCTCTTGCTTGTAAGACATATTTCTCCGCAGTTGGCATAACTCATCTCAATCACGGTTCTAAGAACCAGAATAAATCAACCAGTTCAATTAGGTTAATTAAAAATTAAAAATTAAATTAATTCGATTTCGGGTAAAATAATGATCGTAAGCGAGACAATAAAAAGAACTAAAAAAATCTATTTAAAAACTGATATTATTCGTGATATAAAAAGATCAAATATTATTTAAAAATTATTATTTAATATTTTATATTATTTAATTTAATTTAATTTAGTTTAATTTTAAATAAAATAATGATCTAAGCGAGACAATTAAAAAAGTAAAAAAAATCTATTAAAAAACTATTAAATCTGAATTTGAATCTTTAAAATTTTAAATTTTTACTTTAAAAGATAAAGTGTAATTTTCTACCATTAAATAGTTTTTTTATATTTATTTTTGGTTTCATTTTTAAAATAAATAGTAAAAAATTACATTTTATTCTCTAAAATAAAATTCAAAATTTAAAATATCCAATTTCGTTAAACCTATTGAATCGGGACCATCTTAAAATAATAAAATACAAAAAATTCTATTTTATATAAATAATTATTTTATTATATTAGATTCAATTCTAATTGAATCTTTACTTTTAAATCTTGGTTATTACTTATTAGTTGTTACATTATATAACTAAAATAACTAATTCGATTTTTAGAACCCTGTTTTCAATTATTGGTTATTAGTTGTTACATTATATTAAACTAAATAATTGATTCTTTATTATTAGATAAAATATCAAACGGGCCTGCTACACAAACAAGCCTACAAGCATACAAGTTGGTCCAGCCCAAACAGAAATCACGCGCATGAAGAGAGATAACATGGCGCGTCAAAATCACGCACTCAACATTCGAACGGTTACGTATGGCAGACTCTTCCACTTCTTCCACTTCTTCCATTTCTCAAGGCGCTTTCAAAACAACAAAACCCTCCCATTTTCGAGCGAAAATCAATGTTCAAAATATAGAAATCGTAGTTCGAAAACTGCATCAAAACACCATCAAACTCTCTGTGAAGAATCTGAAGAAAAAACAAACCAACAATACTCAACGTAAGTCCATTAAAATACTGTATATTTTACTTTTCTTCTACGTCATTCTTCTAGGGTTTACTATTACTCTTGCTTCTTTGTTACACTGTTCTAAGTTATACGTCGTTCTTCTAAGTTCTACGTCGTTCTACGTTGTTATTCTAAGTTCTCCTGCTATTTTTGTTGATTTTTGGGGGTTTATTCCGTAGATTCGGGGGTGTAAACTGCTTAACCTTGTAATGTGGCTTGATATTGAAGCATGGTTGAGTGATATCTGACTGATATCTATATGGATGTATCTGAATAATATCTATGGATGTATCTCACTGTAATCAATGGGTGTATCTTGTTGATATCTTTGGGTGTATCTGACTCATATATATGGGTGTATCTTACTGTTATCAATGGGTGTATCTTGTTGATATCTTTGGGTGTATCTGAATCATATATATGGGTGTATCTTACTGTTATCAATGGGTGTATCTTATTGTTATTAATGGGTGTATCTGAGTCATATATATATGGGTGTATATTACTGATATCTTTGGGTGTATTTTTAGTTTCAGAGAAAATGGCAGCAAGAAACCAAACTAAAGACCTTAAATGTGCCACACATCTCCTGAATGATAAGTTCAGAAACATGACTGAGGAGAAGAAGGCGATTGTGAGGGATCTTGGATTCAGTGGGTTGATGCACATCCCACCACTGAGGGTGGATCACCAACTCTTAAGGGAGCTGGCAAACAACTTCAAACCTGGGGAGAACAGACTGAAGACAGGATATGGTTCTTTCCAAATAACCCCAAAAAAAATAGGTGATGCGCTTGGCATCAATGCAACAGGTAATTAGCTCAAAATTATAGGTGTATATTAAGTTGTTGCTTGGGTGTATATTAACCTGATGCTTGGGTGTATTTGAACCGACTTGGATGCTTTCTTGTCTTCCTTTTTGTAGGAGATCTATTTCCTGAGAAAGTTGACTATAAGAAACTTTCTGATGATGACAAAATAATTTATAGAAGATTCCAGGGTAAGACCCTCAAAAGTCTTACCGATGAAATGATGGAAATCGGCGTTGGCAACGAAGAGGAACGCCTGATGTTCAAGAGGATATTCATCCTCTACATACAGATGGCGTTCCTTTTGCCAACAACGATAAACAAAATATCGCCCGTGCACCTGGCCCCAATTTTTAAGATGGATGGCATATCGGAAAGAAACTGGGGGGGCATGTTTTAACCTTCATGGTCAAGGGCATCACAGACTATCAAGAGAAGAAGAAGAAGGCAATCAATGGCTGCCTCTTCGCCCTGATGATAATCTACTTTCATCTTTCAAAAAACAAAGGCAAGAACAGGGCTGAAAGACCACAAAAGCCATGGATTGCCAACTGGACTAAGGAGCAGTTGGTGGAAAGAATGAATGCAGAAAGAGAGGAAATTTTGGTGAGTAATCAAAATAAGTTGGTGTATTTTATTTACCCGAATGGTGCTAACTAAAATATCTCATGTTTCAGGGGATTGTGAAGATGGCAAAGACAAGAGAAAAAATGAGAAAAAAAGAAAAAAAAGAAAAAAACAAGAAATAAAAAAAACAAAAAAAGGAAGGCGAGCCCAACATCGTCTTCGGAGACAGAAACTACTGACAGTGACACTTCTACCTCTGAGTCTAAGGCTCAAGAAGACTCAGAGGATTCGGGAAGAAAACACCCCAGCAAAAAGGGAAAAAAGTAAGTACCATACTTGGGTGTAATTTCTTTTTTGGGTTGGGTGTATTTTGTTTGTTCACGTTGGGTGTATGTAGCTTATTAAGCAGGGTGTGTTTCGTTTGCTGCGTTGGGTGTATATTGTATATTTAGTTGGGTGTATCTCGTGAATCCATTTGGGTGTATTTTTAGTATGTTCTAAATGACAATTGTTTGCCTTCCAGAATGGACTCAAGAAAAAGAAAGCAGAGGCAAGAGGAGTCAGATTCTGATTCAGAATCTGAATCTGAACCAAGTGATGAGTAATGTCCTGAAATTAATACTCCTTTCTTTTGGCTATTTTATAAAGATTTCGTGTATTAACTGAAGGGTCTATTATTAACTTATAGGAGCGAAGAGTCATCGCCTGTGGAGAAGGAGAAGAAAAAGAAAAAAACAAAAACAACTCCAAAAAAGTAAGCAATTCTTTGGATAAAATTCTGTGATAAAATTAATTTTTTATTTCTGATTGGTACTGTTTTTTTTCCACCCAGAACACAACAAAAAAAGAAAAAAGTTGTTGTGGAGGATTCACCTCCTGAAGAAGATCAATACTTTGACGGGTACAGTACCTCGTAAGCTATACTACGGTCTATCATCGTAATTATTTTTGTTAACGTCTTATTTTATGAATGTAGTGAGAGATATGAAATATCAAGTGACGAACTCGATGAATGGCTAAGGAAAAACGTTGATAAATCTGCTGCAGAGGGGTATGTCTTGCTGGGCTGTGTATTTGAGATTTTGGTGTCTTTTGTTTGCTAATAATTGTATCTTGTTTCGCAGGGAGAACCAAGCTGACCTGCGATCGACAGAAGGTCGCTATGTGTCCTCTGAAACGTAAGAAGCTTTATTATTTAATAAAATCTTGTTAACATGATTTGGATGTATTCTGTGAAACAATTTGGGTGTATTTTGTGGATCAAGTTGGGAGTATCTTGTTTACTAAGTTGGATGTATATTTCGTTTGAATAACATGAAATCTGTTTAGACTACCGGCTGTGAACTTGGGAAGTGATGATCCTTCCTCTCAAGGACGCACAGAACAGAGTAGTGTAAACCAGCCGTCTCAGAGCATGTAATTTCTCTTTCAAATAACCGTTACTTTTGTTCTTCTGATAACTTCTACTTCTAATTCTGTATATATTTTTTTTAGAAAAAAAAGCCCTTTATTATTTTATTCAAGAAAAAAAAGGCAGCAAAAAAAAGCAAAAACTGCAAGTATGTAAGTTCTCAAAAAACAAAGCCCGTCTTATTTTTGAATTATTCGGGTGTATTTTTTGATCTTCTTTGGGTGTATTTTAGGTTGACTCCGACTGATTCGAATATGATGGTTGTTAGGGAACAAACGCCGTCGGAAGCGCTTGCAATGTGAGTTTTCCAAGAATATTTCAACCTTATAACTTTATTATTTTCAAATACGTTGTTAACCTTTCATTTTTATTCTTGTTTAGAGTCCCGATCCAGTTTTTTGTGCCGGCATCCCAACAAACAACCACTGACGCAGATTTCGAACCAACCCCTATGCTACAGATTGAAGGGGCTAGAGAAACGTAAGAAAATAGTATTGGGTGTATATTTATTTAGGGTTTGGGTGTATATTTGCTAACAGTTTGGGTGTATATTCTTCCTGATTAATTTTGTGTAACTGTGCAGCACTCCTGAAACCCCCAAACAACTTCAAGAAACAACACCCAAGCTTCCCCCAGCTCCAACAAAAATGTAAGTTCATTAGACTAAAATCAATCTTTGCTTATCATCCGTATATTCTTATTCTTACTCTTATTCTTATACATAATGACGCAGTCATCCAGACGCAGAGGATGCTGCTGCCCTGTTGATGATGGCACGGACAGCAACCTATGTTCCTAAAACAGATCCGGGGATGCCATCATTCAGCCTCGGATTGACAGATTCAAGCCAGGAGGGGGCGTCAACGCAGGAGACAGAAAGGGAAAAATCTCCAGAAACTGCAACTATGCTAGAACAGTTAGACAGTTTGGTCCAAAAATTAGCAAGCAGTGCGGCAAAGGGAAAAGACGAAAGTCCACAAATTCAGAGGGAGACTGGGGGAGAAAGTTCTGCAAAGTTGGAAACTCCTGGGGGAATAAATCAAATTCCAGATGATATGAAACAAAAGTGCTACATCTGGGGGACGAGACTGAAGGAAGATGCAAAAGGCGATACTGACGAGTATGAGGAGATATGCACTCTGATTGGCCAAGGAGAATACATTTTGATGAGAACGCACCTTGCATCCTTCCAGGCAAAAAGTGATATAGAATCTCAGGTAATTTTAGACTAACATTAATATTTTTACACCAAAGTCAACTGCAATGTTTATTAATTTAAAATTGATTTCTAGATTGTATCTGCCATCTGCCTCATCCTAAACCAGAAAAATGAAAAGAGGTTTCAGGAACAAATATACTGTCTCCCCCCCGATATTGTGGTAAGTGTTACTTCTACGAACTTTGGGTGTATTTTATGCATTGATTTGGGTGTATTTTTTAGCTTAGATTGGGTGTAAGTTGTGTATTTTCATGTTTTCATTTCTTGTATTGCAATTCTTGCAGAGCATGGCGCTTTCGGATCACCCAAGGGGGGAATTCATATCCCCGAAAACGAAAAAAGAATTCATGGTGGAAGCCTACCCGAGTTTCATTCACTTCATAGATAGAAAAAAATTAAGTTCGCATCCATATGTAAGTTTTTGTTTCGTAAATTTGTTAGTACGCTTATTTACTTATATGCCAAATAAAATAACAGACTGTTGAAATGTGGCAATCCTTCAGATTTTTGCTCCTGTTTGCCACTCGGGACATTGGTGGTTATGGCTGATAAATACAAGAAAGCGGAAATGTCAAATACTTGACCCGCTACACAAAAAAGCTCCAAGCGATGAGAGAAAGGACATTAATAAATTCACTGTAAGTTGCCTCTGTCTTCTTTACTTTAATAGATAGGTCTATTTTGAAGGTTGAGTTGGGTGTATATTCCATATTCAGTTGGGTGTATCTTGTCCATTCATTCGGGTGTATTACTGATTTGTTTTGGTATTTAAGGGATATGTATTTTCAAGATTGATAACATATGCCGGCGGGAAACCTCTCGAGAAAGGCGAGAAGGAGAAGGAAATTAAAGCATCATATGTTAAAATTTCAGGCCAAAAAACAAGGTATAGATTTGTGACTCTGAACCTTAAACTTTCCTAAATGAGATTTGTAATTTATTTTCTTCGTTTTCAGCTATGACTGCGCTATCTATGTAATGAAGTGGCTTGAGTTAATTGAGCCGGAAAACATTAAAAAGGGGAAGTATGAATGGGATAATTGGACACAGGTAACTGTCTTTAGAACTATATAACTCTGTATTACTTTACTGAATTAATATTTCTGTTTAAACATAACATACTTTTTAATTGTAGGAGGAGGTGGACCACTATAGAGTGGAGTATGCTTCCCGGATACTATTCAGTGAGATGAATAAACAGAGAGATCGGGCAATTAGAGAGAGTAGTGCTATAAGGCTGTCGAAGCCATCCTCTGTATTATTGAGTCCGTTTTGTCAGATTAATTCTGCTGATATAGAAACTGGGTAATCCAACTGCTGGGTAGTTTGTAAATTGAACAAATGATGTAAATATTTGCCATTTATCAACAACATCTATTCGATGTATATTTTTTCCGATAGTTAAAATATCTGTGATGGTAAACTGCCTGTGATGTATTCAAAAGCTGTATTACAGGTGGTAAAATATGAAGAAAAAATAAAGGCATATATAAACGTAAATTATAAACTGTTACACCCAATGCAAGTCTAATAATACACCCGAGGTTGAATAAAATATACACCCAACTGTCTGTGCTGTATTGAAAATGAATGAATTACATGTACTAAAATATGAAGAAAAACATCAACTGAAATATACGCCCATAACCTGTGAATTTTTACAGCTTTTGTTCTATATGTATCTATATATGTGTCTATATGTAAATTGTCAATTAACAAAAATACACCCAAAAGAAACAGAGCTTTTACACCCATACTCCCCATAACTATACACACAAAGAGTTATCCCCTGCTGCTGGTACCCTGAACTGATAATTTATAACTTGTCCCTGATATTGGCTGCAATTTGAATGCGCCGCTGATGCAGCATCAAACAGGTTTATTTGAATATAACACTCCCGCATTAGCTAAAATATTAACTAGAAAAATAAACTCAATCGCCACAAATTTAAAGAACATTACATTTACCTCGCTTAAAACTTTCGTCTTCTTCTTCTTTGTGGCATTTGCAATCTGTTTCTCGAGCTTTGAACCTAGCCTGTTTTTTGGACGTCCTCTTGTTCGAATCCTTGGCGGGCTTTGAAGCTCGTTAACGGATTCCAAGTTGGCGTCTTCGTGGGATAAAGAAGATGTCCCCTTCCTTTTGGCTTTTAATGCTTCCATCTCGGCCATGACGTTATCGTACGCACGGTGCAGAATTGCAGTCAGCTCCTCCGATTCGGAGGCAAATTTGCAAATATTTTGCGAACGAAAAACCAATTGGTCGAACCTCTTGCTTCTTGGCTCCATTAGTGGCTCTCGTGGCTGCTCTTGATGTGTGTGTGTTGCCTCTTTACCTTCTTGCTCCATCGTTCCAGTATGTATCTAGGGGACACTTGGCTTACTTGTTCGAAGCTTAACACGCTTAGTGCGTGACGGCACAGTATCCCTCTCAACTCGAATAATAAGCATTGGCATTTTACCTCGGCTGCAACTGAGTCGTAGGTAACCGCGAACTTGTCGAATATTGAGCTGGAAACTTGTTCTCCGACTTCGTATACTGAATAGCCTAGAGCGGAATTCTTTAATCTGGTGATGCAATTCGCCTTTCCTCTGAATTGGGCTTGGACTTCCCTAAACTTTGCGTGAGTGTACGCATCTTGAAACTGAGCTTCGATGGAGGATTTGGTTGCACACGGTATGACCGTATGAAAATCTGCAGCATCTGATTCTCTCTCTGCTTGCTCCCTGCTTCCGAGGCAATTATCGTACTGTTTGACGAACTGAATGAGCGAGCTGTTCCAGGTGATGTACTTGTTAAAAAATGAATGCATGCTCTCGCTCCTTTGTGTGCTTCTCATCCCTGCCCAGAAGTGGTGGTCCAGATAGATAGGAACCCATATGTGACGGTCTTCGTACAGATCTGCATAATACACCCAAACACACACTGTAAAATACACCCGAGAGATCGTACAATTTACACCTCTGCTGCAGATTTTAAAAACACATTACCTGAAAGCCACTTGTTGTCCGCAAGACCAAAATTCACCAGAAAATCGTTCCAATTCCTATCGAATGAGTCTTTGCTATGAGAGTTCCAAACAACATGGCTCATTTGTTGTTCGATATCGGCATGTCCCTTGTACCCGTTTAATTTGCTTGGAATCTTCTTCATGATGTGCCAAATACACCAGCGGTGAACTGTTGTTGGCATACAGGCCTTTAAAGCCCTTTTCATTGATGCGCACTGATCGGTGAGAAACCCTTTCGGAGCGTTTCCTCCCATGCAACGAAGCCAGCATTGAAATAACCATTTGAATGATTCAATTTCTTCGTTCTTCATCAAAGAGCACCCGAGAAGTGTTGACTGACCGTGGTGATTCACCCCGACAAAAGAACCACAGACCAAATTATACCTGAAACGAATTACCATGGTCCAGAATGCAAAATCATTAGGTACACCCTAACAAATGCTTCGAATACACCCAATGACACAGCCAATATACACCTCTGTTGCGGATTCGTAAAAATAAATTAATTTAGCATCATAAACAGGGACAGTTTGTTACCTGTTTGTATTGTAGGTGGTGTCGAATGAAATGATGTCTCCGAAATACTCAAGGGCGGCTCTACTTCTTGCGTCGGCCCAAAAAGCCAGCTTAATCGATTGATCCTCCTCGAGTTCGAGCTCAAAAAAGAAATTCGGATTCTTCTCTTTCATTCTTAAGAAATATTTCCCGAATTCCTTTGCATCTTCTTGTTCGGAAACATTCCACACTTCCCTGGTAATGTAATTCCTCACGTCCTTTTCGATAAAATTTAACTCGCGGTGACCCCCGGCAGCCGCAACAAATGATTGGTAGGTTTTGCTTGGTCTGATACCGGCCTCCTCGTTATTCTCTATCGTACGACGAATGGACATGCTTAGTTCCCTGTGCTGTTTGAGCATCTCTGCTTTGCTTGGACAACAGGGGTGTGAATGATCCAGCACAACCTTTGAAATGATCCAAGAACCGACATCCTTCAATGTGCGTATATAAATTCTTGCAGGACAGTTTAAACTTGCTGTCGGATTGGTCTTCTCGGTTGGAGATATTTTAGATTTCCATTTTCCCTCTCTACTACATGTAATCAGTTGATTCTTAATCTCGTTTCCCTTCCTATTTGTGCACCGAACTCTTGTAGAGAAACCTGCAGCCTTGGCGTAGTTCCTGTAAAATTTTCCGGCATCTTCAAGGGTGGTAAAGCTCATTCCGACCTTCGGAACAAGCTCGTCATCAACAACCGAGAGAGGCTGCACAATACACCGTGTCAGAATTGTGAATACACCCATATATATGATATAAATACACCCAATCATGTCTAATATGATACACCCGAACCGAAACAACTCAACTACAGAATGACCTTTAAAGCCATAAACTGTCAATACACAGGCTGCAGAATACACCATGTCAAAAACTAAAAACACACCCAATCATGTCTGATAAAATACACCTGAACAACAACAACTCAATTAAAAATAACAAAAAACCAGTAAAGTGTATATACACCCACACTTATAGCTAAAATACACCCAAAGAAGAATTGATCTACACCCGAGCGTCTGCTATAAATTCCAGGTAATTAAGCAATGTTCAGCAATTTTTAAACTACACAATGCTATACAAATTACTGTAAATCAAACCTCAGGAACTTCGTTAGATTCAAATTCATAATCCACATCACCTGGATTCAGCACACAATCAGAGCTTGAAGGATCCATTATCTTCAAAACGAGTTCAAACTTTGATTTCAGAAAACAACAAATCAAAAGAGAAAACGAAGCTCGAGTTGCAGAGAGAGAAAAAGATAACGTAAACAAAGAACATACCAGTGAGAAAAGAAGAGGAAAAGATCGATGGAGAAGAATGAGGGAAGACGCGCGAGAAGAAGAACAACCAAATCTCAAAATAACGAAAACGAAGAAGGAAACAAATATTTTAAATTTGGAAGTTAGATATACGCGGGATATTATATAGCGCGTGTAATCAATATACGTGGAGGAGCGCGTATTTTAAATTTATTGTTTAATAAACTTGTAAAGCATACAAGCCCTAATGGCTTGTATGCAGAGCTTTTCCGAATATCAAATGTGTCTGCCTCATCCAATAATAATCATCATAATAATTACAGAGTCAACTTAATATTAAAAAAAGTAAGAAATTATTTACTAAGTAATGGACAACCACTTTCCCAATTAATTAAAGAATAAAATGGCAAATTGCATTCCTCCACCACAGATACAAACTAAACAAGGGTGCTGTTAGTCACCACCACTGATCACTCAGTTGTCTTCAAAAGGGAACAACAATTTTCTACTTTGTCTATATAGACATCACATATATAGATTAAGTCATCGCTAAGGAACTTTGAATTGCATTGCACTTTATTTTCTGTAAAAATAGCATCTCGCTATTTCACAATTAGATGTTGCACTGTCATTAATTACCAAACATTTGATATCGAACTTTCTCTATCTGTGCCAGTAAAAATATTGCAAAGTAGGAACATTGCTTAGAAAGTTAAAACAGTAATGTATTAGTGTGATATGTCACTGACGTTAGGATTTTTGCTAGTAAAGAATTTTATAAAATCGCATTGTAAGTATAGATTCTGAACCAATAGAAATTCCTTCGTACAAACGTTTTGGTTGTCATAAGTAACAAACCCCTAAATAAATTGATAACCGAAGTATTTAAACCTCGGGTCGTGTTCTCAAGGAATTGCAAGGAGGTATGTTCTTATTATTGGTTATGGAGATAGTAAATTGGGATTTGAGAATGAGGAACGAATATGGCAAATAATTTAAATGACAATTAAAATAAATAAATACTGTAAAGAAAACCCTTTAGCAAGGTATGAGAAATTGGAAGTACAGATTTAGTTGTTCTTATCAATAATAATGAAAGTTGAATCTTAATTCTACTTAGTTGACCTTTGCTAAAGCAAAGGAAAGTCAAGGGACTAATTAGTTGACCTTCGAATCCTATTTATTTTCTGAGAAAAGGTTGGGATTATTGAAGTTCAGTTCAATTAGCAAAGATAACAGTTATCAATTATGTTGAGCTAAGATAACTCCTGAGTTACTAATTTCTTAACCAAGACCAAAAGGAAAAGAAATCAAATCTACTGGAATAAAAATGTCTTCAGATTGGAAATAATCAATAATATAAATAAAAGAAAGCAATATTAACTGAAGTACCTCAAATAACATTAATTCAAAAGAGTAATATGTAACATAGAAGAATTCATAAACTAAATTGAGAAAGCAAGTAATGAAAAAATGAATATTGAACCTGATAAAGAGATAATCCTCAAAACTAATAAAATCCTAAATCTAAATCCTAATCCTAAAGAGAGAGGAGAGAACCTCTCTCCAACTAAACCTAAATCATGAAAAGTGACTAAAATTCGAGACTCCCTTCAATGGATGCATTCCCCCACTTCATAACCTCTTGTCTATGCCTTTTAGACTTGGATTTGGGCCAAAACGGGCTTCAATACTCGCTATGAGCGTTTTCTGCAATTTCTGGTGCATGGCCTCTGTCACGCGTCCGCGTGGGTCACGCAGTCGCGTCAATTGGAGTTTTCCTTGTCACGCGGTCGCGTCAATCATGCAACCGCGTCATAGGTGTTCTTCTTTAGGTGCACGGTCGCGTCAGTCATGCAGCCGCGTCGCTGCTTCTTCGTGCTTGGCATGCGGCCGCGTCGTCCATGCAGTCACATCGCTGACAGTTTCTTCAGAAACTCCGTTTTGTACTTTCCTTCCATTTTTGTATGTTTTCTTTCCATCCTTTGAGTCATCCCTGCCTTAGAAGATCTGAAACTACTCAACACACTAATCATGGCATCGAATGATAATAAAGGGTAATTAAAATAATTAATTTTAAAGCATAGGAAACATGTTTTTCACATACATCACATAATAAGGAAGGAAAAGTAAAATCATGCAATTAATATGAATAAGTGGGTGAAGGATTGAATAAATCACTCAAACTAAGCACAAAATATATCACAAAATATGGGTTTCTCAACCTCCCCACACTTAAACAATAGCATGTCCTCATGCTAAGTTCAAGAGAAACTATAAAGATGAAGAGGAATGGTAGGATGTATGAAATGCAACCTATCTATATGAATGCAACTACATGCAAAAAATGTTTCTACCTACTTGGTTAAAAATAAATAAGTTCTCCAAGACAGACATAAATCAGATTTTACTAATTCAAATCATATAAAATAAAGACAAGTAAACTTGTAAGAAGATAGCTCATGAAAGCAGGGAACATAGAATTAAGCACTGAACCCTCACTGGTAGTGTATATCATTCTAATCTCTCTAGTGTATAGGGTAATCACTCTACTGTTCCCTAGTCATGCTTTCTAAACATTGTTCTTCATCTAACCAATCAACAAATATTTAATGTACCAATGCACACATTATGAGGTCTTTTCAAGGTTGTAATGGAGCCAAGGCAAGGATGAGGATATATGTATGGCTAAGTGATCTATAAATTGAATCTTTGAGTAACCTGAGCTATCACCTAATATACATACATTCTATATAACTTCTAAAATCATGCCTAGCTACCCATAATTCCCACTTTTGTATAATTCCCATACTCATGTACCAAAATTTTTTTATATTTCTTTAATTTATCACATGTGCTTCGATCTTTATTAAAGCTTAACATTGGGGTAATTTTATCTCCTTATTCACTTACTTATTTATTGATTTTTTTTGACTGAAACATAACTTATCAATGCACATGGATTTTCCATTATATATATATATATATATATATATTTTTTTTCTACTTTGGTTTTTCATGAGTAGGTTCCCAAATTCCCAATATTCAAATAAATTAGAAACATGATACATTCCCTTATTAACCCATGTTCCCACAGTTTCCCCACACTTAGTTGATACATAATCTCTATCTTAAGCTAACCAAAGATTCAATTTGGGATTTTTACTTTTGTTTTTCTGCTTAAGGCTAGTGATGTGGTTATAGAACAGAAGGGGGTTAAAAGGCTCAAGGTGGCTAACAAGGGTGATGTAAAGGGTAGGCTTATTTGGGATAAGTGAGCTAAAATCAAATAATGGCCTCAATCATATGCAAACATGTAAATACACTAAATATTGGACATATAGAATGGAACAAAGTAGAGATTGCAATTATAGAGAAGGAAACACACAAGAATAAAAATTTATGGTTAGATAATGTAACCATATAAATAAGCTCAAAATCTCACAGGTTGTGTGTTCTTTGGCTCAAAAACCATGTTCCAAATACAACTTCAAACAAGTGTAATAAAAAAATTTTATTCAAATTAGTGAAATGCTATAAAAAGTTTCTTGCAAAAGAAATTATTACTTTAACCAAGTGGTAAAATATGCAAAAATCAAACAAATATGCAAATGCAACAATGAACTATCAAATAAAATAAAATATTGGTGTTGAAATTGGAAATAACTAACCCATGGAGATCGGTATCGACCTCCCCACACTTAAAGATTGCACCGTCCTCGGTGCATGCTAAGATGTGCAGGTGAACGGGTTGTTCCAACTGATGCTTTTCTCCAAAGATTGTGCAGATGGACTTGTCTTCTCTCCCATGTAAACGTCTTCCGCTTCCCTTCCGAGTGGCCATCCTGAAAGAAAAAGGGAAGAAAAGTAACCCAGAAATAAAGATAAGAAAATAAATGAAACATGGGTTGTTTAATGCCAAATAATAAACGTCTCAATTACATGGTAGCTACAACATGCAGTGAGAAAACAGTAAAAGCATACGGCATATCAATAGTGCAAGAATTGCAACAATGGGGAAGAGTGTGGGTAATAGAAGTATCAGTACAAGCTCATGTCAATGCAAATGGAGTGCAAGTATCATAAAAGATTGGCATTGGCAGATAGTTAATATCATCCCACAGTGTAAAACAAGTTACCAAAATAAATTCAAGAAAAGGTGCAACAGTTGAATAAGAAATTTTTTTAACACCAATGGAAATATAAAAAAAATTCAGAAAAGAAAATAAAAATATGCACAAAATTAAAATGTAATGAATGAAATATGTAAATAAAATGAAATAAAATGGAAGTGAAAAAGGATGAGAAGAAGAAAAAGAGAGTGACAAAGGAGAGAGAAAGAAGAAATTAGGATTAGAAAAGAAAAGATAAGATAATTGGCGCGGTTATGAATAAGTTGTGCGGCGCAGGCGACGCGGACGCGTGGCCTGATTTGTGCGATTGGCGCGAGTGCAGTCTCACGTTCGCGCAACTCTCTGTTTCAATGCATTTTGCCAAAAATCTGGGTGACGCGGTCGCGTGGTTGACGCGATTGCGTGAATGGCCAATTTAAAAAAATGACACGGACGCGTGGGGCACGCATTCGCATGAGAAGGCTTGGGCTTCTAGCACGAGTTCAGCCCAATTCCAGCTCAACTTTCGGCCATACACCCTTTTACGTCGATTTACAGGGTCACGCGGTCGCGTTGGTGACGCGGACGCGTGGGAGGCTTATTTTCCATAGGACGCGGACGCGTCAGTGACGCGGTCGCGTGGGCAAACTGTGCCAAGGGCACACCTCCAGCCACGCTTTCGGGTGACTCTCTGTTCAACTTTCTTTTCTTCCTAACGCACTGGTGACGCAGACGTGTTAGTGACGCTGCCGCGTCGCGTGCGTTTTTTTATATGTAGTATGCAGAATGCAAAATGATATGAATGTTATGAGTAATTCCAGGTTCAATGAAAAATAAAATAAAACTTGAAAACAAACAAAACGAAATAGAATAAATTGAAAAAGAACGATCATACCATGGTGGATTATCTCCCACCCAGCACTTTTAGTTAAAGTCCTTAAGTTGGACATTTGGCGAGCTCCTTGTCATGGTGGCTTGTGCTTGTACTGATCCAGAAATCTCCACCAATGTTTGGAATTCCAACATCCTCCGGGGTCCCAAATAAGGCACTTAAAACCGTTGAGCAGTTTCAAACAGGTTTCCAGGCTCCCTAGGTGTTGAATGTCAGAACAGACTCCAAGATCCCAAACTTTTCTTCTACACCCGTCTTTATCTTGATCTACATCTTTTCAGCCGAGTGGTGAGTAGTCTGAATTCTCACTGTAGTGACCAAACAGCTTCCGAGATTTTTTCAATTGAGCTTGACACCAATCCTTGCACCTCAAATTGAAGTGCGAAACCTCATTGAATCTTGCATACCATCTCTGAGTGCGAGTCATTTCCCTTTTACTCTTAAAGCCACAGAGAACTCTAAGCTGGCCATCTGTTTCAAGTAAACCGTATTCAAGTGGAAAAATAAAGATAAGAGTCAAGGATTTTACCCACTTGAAGTCTGTGTTGGTTGGTAGTGGCCTTGGGATCAGTGTTTTTAGTGGTTTTGCAAGCTCTACTCCCTTGTGTTCTTCAGTGAATTCATCCACTTCTTTGCAAACCTTTTCCATTCCAGCCATGTCCTGACCAAAGTCTTCCATATCTTCCTCATCACTTGAGTCATAATTAGGAGGTTGAGAAAAGTCGACCTCTGTATCATCTTCATATTCACTTGGGGAAGATTCTTCTGTCGCAAAGAATTCACTTGCGGATGCAAGTTCATTACTAAGAGGACTTGACTTGTGATCATCATCATCAAGGAAACATGTGTATTGGCTAATTTTGTCTAGTTCTTCATAAGATATTTGCATTGGAGGCGGTGCAAAATCCTCCTCAGCATCAATTGTAACATCCTTGACGGAGTTCTCCACAACTCTGGATTCAGGTGGTGGTTCGGCATCTCCTAAATCTTCAACCAACTCTTCTTCTTCTGCAATGACAGTGCCCTCTACTTGTTCCAATACGAAGTTATGCTCTATGCTGTCCACTAGAGTCTCTAGTGTCTTCTTCGTGCTGCGTTCTTCATTAGATTCTCCACATGAAGCCATGGGAGTCTGTTGAGTGTCTAAATGTCTGGAAGATAATTGATTTATTGCTTACTCTAGTTGATGAAGGGTTGCATTGAACTGGTTTACTGATTCCTCAAAGCAAACCTGTGATTTTTGGCTTGATGGATATGGACATGGTGCGTAGGAGAGTGGTGATTCTTAGGAGTAATTGGATTGGCGTTGGGGCGGATAAGGATCATATGGTGGCGAATGGTGAAAGGAAGCTTGTGAGTGTGGTTGTTCGAAATTATGTCGAGAGGATGGTCTCTGAGCACAGGGTGGGGCTTGTTGGTAGTTACAAGACGGTCCACTAAATCTATCAGTTGGGCATGCATTGTAGAATGGTCTCTGTCCATGATATTTAGGAGGATGTTGTTGCCTAAAGGGTTGATCGGATCCTTGTGGCTCCATCCATCTTTGATTGCTTAGACCTTGATGCATAGTCCTGTTATAGCTTCCATTCCTTGTAACAAAATTAGAACCAAACTCAAAGCGAGAGGGGTGAGAATTCATAATAGATATCAGAAATAAGAGGGAAGAGAGAAAACAAATAACAAGTAAAATAAAAATATATTTTTTTTGGGAAAAAAATATTTACAATAACCAATAATAAGGCACACGTTTGCAATTCCCCGACAATGGCGCCATTTTGACGTTAGGATTTTTGCTAGTAAAGAATTTTATAAAGTCGCGTTGTAAGTATAGATTCTGAACCAATACAAATCCCTTCGTACAAACGTTTTGGTTGTCACAAGTAACAAACCCCTAAATAAATTGATAACCGAAGTATTTAAACATCAGGTCGTCTTCTCAAGGAATTGCAGGGAGGTATGTTCTTATTATTGGTTATGGAGATAGTAAATTGGGGTTTGAGAATGAGGAATGAATATGGCAAATAATTTAAATGGCAATTAAAATAAATAAATACTGTAAAGCAAACCATTTGACAAGGTATGAGAAATTGGAAGTCCAGATTTAGTTGTTCTTATCAATAATAATGAAAGTTGAATCTTAATTCCACTTAGTTGACTTTTGCTAAAGCAAAGGAAAGTCAAGGGACTAATTGGTTGACCTTCGAATCCTATTTATTTCCTGAGAAAAGGTTGGGATTATTGAAGTTCAGTTCAATTAGCAAAGATAACAGTTATCAATTATGTTGAGCTAAGATAACTCCTGAGTTACTAATTTCTTAACCAATACCAAAAGGAAAAGAAATCAAATCTACTGGAATAAAAATGTCTTCAAATTGGAAATAATCAATACCATAAATAAAAGAAAGCAATATTAACTGAAGTACCTCAAATAACATTAATTCAAAAGAGTAATCTGTAACATAAAAGAATTCATAAACTAAATTGAGAAAGCAAGTAATGAAAAAAGGAATATTGAACCTGATAAAGAGATAATCCTCAAAACTAATAAAATCCTAAATCTAAATCCTAATCCTAAAGAGAGAGGAGAGAACCTCTCTCCAACTAAACCTAAATCATGGAAAGTGACTAAAATTCGAGACTCCCTTCAATGGATGCATTTCCCCACTTCATAACCTCTGGTCTATGCCTTCTGGACTTGGATTTGGGCCAAAAAGGGCTTCAGAACTCGCTATGAGCGTTTTCTGCAATTTTTGGTGCGTGGCCTCTGTCACGCATCCGCGTGGGTCACGCGGTCGCGTCAATTGGAGTTTTCCTTGTCACACGGTCGCGTCAGTCATGCAGCCGCGTCATAGGTGTTCTTCTTTAGGTGCACGGTCGCGTCAGTCATGCGGCCGCGTCGCTGCTTCTTCGCGCTTGGCATGCGGCCGCGTCGTCCATGCGGTCGCATCGCTGACAGTTTCTTCAGAAACTCCGTTTTGTGCTTTCCTTCCATTTTTGTATGTTTTCTTTTCATCCTTTGAGTCATTCCTGCCTTAGAAGATCTGAAACTACTCAACACACTAATCATGGCATGGAATGATAATAAAGGGTAATTAAAATGATTAATTTTAAAGCATAAAAAACATGTTTTTCACATACATCACATAATAAGGAAGGAAAAGTAAAATCATGCAATTCATATGAATAAGTGAGTGAAGGATTGAATAAATCACTCAAACTAAGCACAAAATATATCACAAAATATAGGTTTATCAGTCACATATTGATTCATTTCCTGGTTTCCTTCTATTATCTTTAAGCAGATTTTACATACATACATATAGTAGTGGTCATTCTCTTGTTACTTATATTCCTATAAAATCTGGTCCTTTTGTTTTGATTCTTGTAAAATCTTTATTGGGGTTTCGATCTAGAATAAAATACATAAAAGTAATCTAATAGTCTATATTGTCATCTCATAAATAGTTCAAATTATAAGTATTTATTGGTGTGAAACAGCGGTAAAGACCAATTTTACTTATTTTTGAAAATCTTTAGACCAAAACTACAATGATCAAAATCATATGTAGCACTGATTTTATAGAGGAACAGAACTTATTTAATGTGATGGTTTAGTGCCTTATAGTGCTATTCAATATGGAAATAGATTTCTTTTAGCAAAAGAAAAGAAAAAATTGAGAAAGCTTTTCATTTTTTCTTACTTGGACTATCTGAAATCCCATAATAGAAGGGGTTTAATTTTTTTCAAAACAATTGTTTTGATATCTAGTTCTCAACTCAAAACTATGATTTAGGAAAAGAAACCTCTATCAATCAACTTGATCTATACCGAAATACTCGATTATTGGAGCTTTGACTGACCTCATCCATACCAGAAAAACAAGATATCCGGTCTCTGTCAACTTACGTAGTTTTGAATAAGTCACCCCAACCAACCGAGTTTAACTGAATCTTCTAACGGTACCAAGATATGAGGACTAAACATAAAGGAGATCTCCCTAACAGATCCCCTAGTAAAGCTCGGTGAAACGGCCAAATCACTTAACCTCCCCATCTATATAAGACGCGTCCTAACCCCTATAAAGAACAATTGAATTACTCTCATTCTGGCACTGAAGAGAAACATTTCAGTCCACCCTCAAAATATCTATCTTTATTCTTTTTCTTTTAACACTACTTATAACTACGAATATTACTGACTTGAGTGTCGGAGTCCTTTTTGCAGGTTCCACGCCGACCTCACACTGATTCTGGAGAGAACGTCCCGAGTTGCGAAGAATCATCTCACTTGACTGAAGATGGGCTATAACTCGGAAGCCATACTCCAGGACAGAACAATTGGCGCCCACCGTGGGGCCCGCTTTCATAAGTAACTGACCCCATATCTTTTCTCTACCCTATTTTCCCTACTTTGTTTTGCAGGACTCCCCTACCTAACATGGCGGACAATGGGGGTAAATCAGCACTCCCAGGCCGAACTTTTGTCCATGATAGCAGAGCTCCAAGCAGAAGTCAGAAAGCTGGCGGAGCAATCATCCAAAAACTCGGCCGAAAATGGCTCACACACTAAGGGAACTGAGTCTCTAGGCGTCACTCCGCCTAAAGAAAAACTCACACTCGACAATCCATTCTCAAAGGAGGTCATGAGCGTTCAGATGCCAGAGAAGTTTATGCTCCCAACCGGGCTAAAGCCATACGAAGGAATCGGAGACCCTTGGGTGCATATTACAAAGTTTCAGTCCATGATGTTCTTTAATGGTGCCTCTGACCTTGTACTTTATCGTTCTTTTCCCACTTATTTAGACGGTGCGGCTTTACTTTGGTTTTCCAAGATTTCTGCAGGTTCAATCTCAAGCTTCGAAGACTTGGCGAGGTCCTTTATTGACTATTTTGCAGCTTCCCGAATATATGTCCATGGGTCCAACTAACTTAGCACTATCAAATAAGGACAACACGAGAGTCTAAAAGATTACATGACCAGATTCGCAAAGGCAACAGTGGAGATACCCGACCTTGATCCCAACGTACACCTTCACGCACTCAAAAGCGGTCTGAGACCAGAAAAATTCCAGGAGACGATAGCTGTCACCAAGCCAAAAACCCTGGAAGAATTCCGCGAGAAGGCAGCATGGCAAATGGAAATCGAAGAACTTACGGAAGCCCGAAGGACAGAAAAGCCCCAAGCTCGGCGAGAAGAAGAAAAGCACAGCAGGGCCACCAACCAAAGGGATAACAGAAAGCCTTTCAAACTGACACCCAAATATGATGCCTACACCCAATTTAACACCAAGACCGAAGACATAATCAAAGAAATCTTAAATGCCATAATCATCAAACCACCCAGCCAAGCAGGAGCCTATCAAGACCAAAGATACATTGACAAATTAAAACACTGTGCGTTCCATCAGAAATTTGGCCACACGACTGCCGAATGTGTAATCCCCAAGGACCTCCTCGAGCGGCTAGCTAGACAAGGGCATATCGACAAATACATAGGCAACAGAATGAAACCAACTCGGCAAAACACAAACGACCCACAGATAGCGAAAGGACTAAACGAAAAAGCCAAGCACCAGCCACCCCCAACAAGAGGAGTCATAAACTGCATCTCAGGAGGATTTGCAAGAGGGGGAAACACGAGCTCAGCCAGAAAATGCAACTACAGAACCATGATGATGGTTCAGACAACACAAGCAAGCACACCACAACTACCCTCACCTTGCATTACCTTCGAACAAGCCGATTACCAGGCACCGACGTCAAACCAAGATGACCCTGTGGTCATATCCATTCAGGCAGGAGACCTCCTCATCAGGAAAGTATTATTCGATCCAAGCAGTAGCGCGGACGTGCTCTTCTACTCCACATTCATAAAAATGAAATTAAGTACAAATATGATGCAACCCTACGTGGGAGAATTGGTCAACTTCTCAGGAGAATGCGTGTCTGTCTTAGGGAGCATATGGTTGAAGATAACACTGGGACAGCATCCACTTTGTCATACACGAGATATGCAATTCTTAGTGGTCGAATGTCCCAGCCCGTATAACATGATCATGGATAGACCATCTTTAAATTCTTTTTATGCTATAGTTTCAACCGTCCACCTTTGTGTAAAGTTTCAGGTATCCAGCGATGCAACGGCAACAATACACTCTGATCAAACATAGGCTCGCAGATGCTATAATGAGAGCTTAAAGCATAAGTCAGCAAAATTCAATGAGCATGACCTGTTAGAAAGGCCTCCTCAAATAGCTAACGTCTCGTCAACAGCTGAGCTAGATCCTCGGGAAAACCAACAAAGGAGACCGTCACCCATGGACGACCTAGAATAGGTATATTAGACAATAACAACAATCACATTACTTATATCAGTCACTCACTCACTGCAGGAAACAAGCAGCACATCATCAGCATTCTCAGAAAGAACGCTGACCTCTTTGCATGGACCCCAGCAGATATGCTAGGAATCGATCCCAACCTAATATGCCACAAATTACAGATAGATCCAAAGATCCGACCTATAGCTCAGAAAAAGCGAAATTTGAGCAATGAAAAAAGGTCGGCCTGCCAAGAGGAGACACACAAGCTACTCGAGGCAGGATTCATTCGGGAGCTCCGCTTTACAACATGGCTCTCCAACGTGGTTATGGTAAGAAAACTCTTAGGTAAATGGCGAATGTGCGTAGACTTCACTAATCTAAATAAAGCATGCCCAAAGGATGCATACCCGCTCCCTTGCATTGACAAACTAGTTGATAGCGCATCCGGATACAATACTCTTTAGCTTTTTAGATGCATATTCAGGATATAACCAAATACTAATGCACCCAAAGGACCAGGACAAAACAGCATTCATAACTAAATTAGGAAATTATTGTTATAAAGTTATGCCTTTCGGCCTTAAGAATGCAGGTGCAACTTACCAGCGCTTAATGGACAAAGTCTTCAGAAATCAAATAGGAAGAAACTTAGAAGTTTACGTGGACGATATGGTGGTAAAAATAAAGCACCAACAAAACCATGGGGACAACTTGGAAGAAATATTTGAACAAATCAGAAAACACAACATGCGACTCAACCCGGACAAATGCGCATTCGAAGTAACCGGGGGGAAATTCCTCGGATTTTTGCTAACATGCAGGGGCATTGAAGCGAATCCAGAAAAATGCAAAGCAATAATAAACATGAGAAGTCCTCAAACAGTAAAGGAGGTTCAACAGTTAAACGGCAGATTAGCCGCCTTATCCAGATTCCTCCTCTCAATCTCTACACAATCACAACACTTCTACAACATACTCAAGAAGCAAACAAGATTCGAGTGGAACAAAGATTGTGAAACAGCTTTTCAAAAACTAAAAGCGACCCTATCCTCTCCTCCGATTCTACAAAACCCAGCCCAGGTAAGCCTCTGTTAATATACTTATCTGTTACTACTAAAGCCAAAAGCTCAGCACTAATGACAGAAGTAAATGGAAAGCAAGAGCCAGTATATTTTGTAAGCAAAACGTTACAAAATGTCGAACTAAGATACTCATCGATGGAAAAACTAGCATATGCAAAGGTTAGCTCCTCCAGGAGGCTACGACATTATTTCCAAAGCAACAAAATTATAGTAAAAACTAATCCGCCTATACGTCAAATTCTAACACGCCCAGAAGTGTCCGGAAGATTAGCCAAATGGTCGATCGAGCTCTCTGAGTTTGACATCGACTATGAACCAAGAACAGCAATGAAAGCACAAATACTGGCCGACTTCGTTGCAGAACTGGCAGAAGAAACAGCACGCCACTACACGTGGGAACTATACGTCGACGAGGCCACCAACAACGAAGGTTCCGGAGCAGGAGTGTTGCTCACAAACAAACATGACCTACAAGTTGAGCAATCCATCAGATTCACATTCCAAACTAGCAACAATCAAGCCGAGTATGAAGCACTACTCACAGGATTAAGGCTGGCACAATCCCTCAATATTTCCCACCTCCAGGTATACTATGACTCACAACTGATAGTACAACAGGTAACTGGACATTTTCAGGTAAAAGATCAACTACTAGAGTAATACCACAGCTCGATAAGTGAACTCCTCACTCATTTTTATTCTGTACAAATAAAACACATAGCTCGAGAACAAAACACTCGAGCAGATGCACTATCAAAATTAGCAACAACTAGAAAAGTTACAACTGACTCTGTTATATCTCAACTAACACTTACCAGTCCGAGTTTTAGCAGCAAACCTATATGTTCAGTATCTCAGGAAGAAGACTGGAGAACACTATATAAACAATATATACAATCAGGAAGGATACCTGCAACAACACCAGACGCATAAACATTCAAAAGATGTGCAGCCTCCTTCACTATGGTCGGAAACGAACTGTACAGGAGAGGATTCTCTCAACCTCTTTTAAAATGCTTAAATACAAAAGAGGCCAAGAATGCAATGGACGAAGCCCATGAAGGAGTATGCGTCAACCACATAGGAGGACTAAGTTTGGCATCAAAGATAACCAGAGCAGGATATTACTGGCCCTTAATGAAAAGGGATTGCATCGAAAAAGTCAAAAAATGTGACAGCTGCCAAAGGCATATCTCGGTCATCAACAACCCAGCTGAACAATTGCATAACACGGAGGTAAGCTGGCCTTTCCAAAAATGGGGGCTAGACATCCTCGGACCTTTTCCAAAAGCTCCAGGTCAGGTAAAATACTTACTTGTAGCAATTGACTATTTCTCCAAGTGGATAGAGGCAACTCCACTAGCAAAAATAGGAGCAAACAAAGTACAATCCTTTATTTGGAAGAACATCATTTGTCGTTTTGGTATACCTCATCATATAATCACTGACAATGGTTGGCAGTTCACTGACCATAGTTTAGCTTCCTTTTTACATGGATTTCAGATTAAACATCATTTTTCATCAGTTGAACACCCACAAACTAACGGCCTCGCGGAAGCAGCCAACAAGGTCATTCCAACGCCCTAAAGAAAAAACTCGAAGATGCAAAAGGTGAGTGGGCCGAATTAATACCGGAGATCCTATGGGGCTACAACACCATAATACAATCCACAACTCAAGAAACACCGTTCCGATTAGTATATGGAGCAGACGCGATGATCCCAGTCGAATTCACAATAGCATCACCCAGAAGGGCCCAGACCTCGGACGAAGAACACGAAAGGATCAGAAGGGCAGAGCTCGACACAATCGACAAAGACAGAGAAAAAGCAAGATTAAAACAAATGGCAATGCAAGAAATCATAAAGAAGAAATACAACAAAAAGGTCCAACCAAGAACATTCAACACAAATGACCTCGTCCTCCACAAAACAGAGGAAGCAAGACGACAACATACACATGGCAAGCTAGCAGCCTCATGGGAGGGCCCTTACCGAATAACACATGTACTCGGGAAAGGAGCATATAGATTACAAACGCTAGAAGGCGGAGACGTCCCAAGAATCTGGAATGTTGCATCTCTAAAATCTTACTTATCATAGAAACGATATGGACAAGAGGAGATACTCTTTTTCCTACCCCCAGGTTTTTTTCCCAAATAGGGTTTTGTCTGGAGGAGGTTTTAATGAGGTCCTTCACACCCATATCATCTAAATGTACAATATTTTCAAATTATCTATAAGCCATTAATGATAATGCAAATTTTACTCAAACAAAAGGTAAAAACAAGGTCTATAAAGACATAGCAAGTTATAAGTCAATCAGATACTACTCAGTCTTTCGAAGACACAGAAACAACACGCCTTACAAATAAAACTTAGCCAAAATATTCTAAACATCTTCAGTCTTCAATCTGCTTTCCCAACAGAGGCACTCTCGTCCCCCTTCTCGGACATAGCCTCATCATCAAGCAAACACCCATTATTAACAACTTTTATAACATCTAACTTACTAACATCAAAAGAAGGAAAAAAAACTCCTATCTGAGCTACAGCACGATCAAAGCCAAAAGTAAAGGCTAACAAAACCTCCTCTTGTAATTCAAGAATTCGAGCATTTGCCTTTTCGGTTTCCTCAACCTTTGACTCCAGATCACACCTAACCTTCTGAAGCTCACTCTTAGCATTCTGCACTTTCTCTTTCAGAACCTTTACTTTCGTCTTCAACTTCTCCACCCGAGCATCCCTATCCTCCAAAGATTTTTTCAACCCCTTAATTGCTGCAACCTGATCCCCCTCCAAAATGGCATCCAACTCAGTAGTCCGACCTATAGAAAGAAGCCTAGCCCCAATCACCTACAGAAAAATGAAATATTACACCCAAAGCTTCATAAAAAGAAGAACAAAACTAAAAGAAATACAACTATACCTGCAAATATCTAGCAATCCCAACCTTGCCAGCATCATGAATCACTTGAGCAACCTCATCAGCAACAGCCATAAAAGGATAACCAGAGGACCAAAGAGAGTTGCGAGGACCTTCCTTATAACCATGAAGAATCACTTGGCTCTCATGAGCTGCACTAATCTCCTCAGGCGTAAAAGCAGCAAAACCCTCTTTCAACCCAGTAAGATCCATAACCCTTGCTGAATCCCCCTTTTTCTCTTAAAACTTCCATCATGCTTCCCCACACCTCCTTTACCCTCGTTCACCAAGTTAGTAGATGACCCCTCTTTCTCTTTCCTTTTAGTTTTAGAAACAAAAGCCTTCAAATTGGCCTTAGTAAGAGTGGAAGTTTTCTCACCTACAAACAAACAACAAAAAGCATAAGAAAACAGCAACAATATCAAACCAAAAGCCTAAACTATGCATCAACAATATTACCTAAATATTCTTCCAACGCCTCCTTATCACCTTCAAGCCCCAGAAGAGCAGAAATAGAAAGTAAAGAAGATGATGACATTACAGACAGCAAAAAATTTAACAAACACTCTTCACTTGCAACCCTATTCTCACAATCTAAAATCTGATTAGGCTCCGATGACCAAAAGATAGGAAACCTCTCCTCAAGCAGAGAATCCAAGAAAAACGGATAAAAACCATCAACAATCTGCACCTTAACAAACATTTCTTTAAAATCTTTAAAAGATTGTTTGTACAAGGAAAAAATCCCACGACCCGGGTGACCATTAAGATTTACCCAACCACCCTTACGAACACCCTTAGCCTGGAACAAAGAAAAAAACAAACCAACTGAAGGATCACATTCTAAATAATCCATCAGACACTCAAAAGCTCTGACAAATGCCCATGAGTTTGGGTGAAGCTGTGTCGGAGCACAGTTCAACTGATGTAAAACCCCACATTCGAAGTCTGTAAAGGGAAAATGCACGCCAAGCTCAGTCAACAAACATGTATACATATAAAAGTAACTCCAATCAGACCTCTTATCACAAACCCTATCATTTTCATAACAAGGAAGAAACCTAACCTCCAATTCCTGACCATGCCTCACCCAATTAGCTTCATTCAATTGTTTCACAAGTTCATCATTACTAAAAACAGAGACACGACCCCTAACATCACTATTAACCCAGCTATAAACATCACCCTCATCAATAGCAACTACTTCTTTCTTCGCCATTCACAAAGGAACAAAGCAAACCAACAAACGAAAACAAAACGCAGGAACGGTCCACTAACCTTTCTTAGACATGATGAGTCCCCTCGAAGCAAGTACAATGACATACAAAACAACGAATTCAAAACAGTCAGTTGAAAAGACAACTTCAACTTCCAAGACACCCACTACTCCCCATTTGCTAAGCCATAACCAACACAAAAAGAAAACCAGACAAAACGCATAACAAAAAGCCCAACAAGATACCAGCCCACAAAAAAAAACATTTTGAGCTTGGGGGCTCTATTATAGCCTCACAACGCAAAGCTCCAGCAACAAAACAAAAAGCTCAAACCTATTTTTCTTAACAGGCCAAGCTTCGGGGCTGTGATCCATACCGAAATACTCGGTTACTGGAGCTTTGACTGACCTCATCCATACCAGAAAAACAAGATATTCGGCCTTTGCCAACTTACGTAGTTTTGAATAAGTCACCCCACCAACCGAGTTTAGCTGAATCTTCTAACGGTACTAATATATGAGGACTAAACATAAAGGAGATCTCCCTAACAGATCCCCTAGTAAAGCTCGGTGAAACGGCCAAATCACTTAACCTCCCCATCTATATAAGACGCGTCCTAACCCCTCTAAAGGACAATTGAATTACTCTCATTCTGGCAATGAAGAGAAACATTTTAGTCCACCCTCAAAATATCTATCTTTATTCTTTTTCTTTTAACACTACTTATAACTACAAATATTACTGACTTGAGCGTCGGAGTCCTTTTTGCAGGTTCCACGCCGACCTCACACTGATTCTGGAGAGAACGTCCCGAGTTGCGAAGAATCATCTCACTTGACCGAAGACGGGCTATAACTCGGAAGCCATACTCCAAAACAGAACACAACTCAACAATTTGTTTGTGTAGAAATAAAATAGAACAGTGACACGAAATCTTAGACAAATACATATTATTTTTTTTCAAAAATAAATAATATTTAACCTCAGATATTAAACTAGAAATATGTTTTAAATTCCTTTTTCCATTAACTATTTTCTCATGAATAAATTAATAAAAGATAAACCCTTTTGCTCTTCTTTTTTTGGTCAGGAACCCTTTTGCTCTTTTGGTGGTGTAAGTTTTTACCCGCGTCTCTTCTAATTTTTCTCTGTCTTTCGTTTTCCCGTCTTGATTTTTCTGTGTCTGAAGTTTCCTTCACTCTTTTATTTTTTGGACAGGAAGTTTCCTTCTCTCTCAAATGAAAACAAAGAACAAAAATAGTTGGGCTAAACTATCATAGCACTTTAGGAATGATAAAGCCCAATTGCAACAAATGATTAGCATTTTTATAAATCAGCAAAAATTTAACTCCCAGGCCCTAAAAGCCTAAAAAACCAAAAAAAGTGTGAAGAAACTGTTATAGTTCTAATTTCTAAATAGTTTAAAAAACCTAGTCCAAAAAAAAAAGTTGGAAAACCAACCACAAGATTTCTCTCATTTAATGAGTTCGATTACATAAATCAAATGAATAAAAAATAATATATGTATATATATATAGAGGGAGATAAATTCTATCAATTCTCCACAAAATAACATATAAAATTATATGTTAATTTTTAATTAGATGATAACTTAAATTTAATTACTAACTATACTAATAACTTGAATTATTTCAATTTAATTAGTTTTAATATCTTAACTATAGTATGACTATTTTTTAATTTAATTATTTTTTAAAATAAATAATTATATAATTTCTTAAATTATTAACAACCAAACTCCTTTTCTTTCACATCATTCTTTTTAAAAAAAAATTCTGTTATGCCATAATTTTAAGTATTTTGTCATTCCTTACTTTTTTATTTTTTTTGTAACTTTATTGCCTCCTAAACATCATCGTCATCGTGACAAGCAGCGTTGACATCGTAAATGTATATTAAACAACTTTTCATAAATTTGGTCAGATTAATCTAATGAGACCTTTGAACTTGTAATTGTTGATAACAACCTAGATATATTGTAATAATTTTTATGATGTATGCTAATTTTCGTTCATACATTTGTACATAAATTATCGTTCTCTATTTATCGGCAGTTTAATTTGCAAAATAAATAATGTAATTTATAAAGACAACACTGAAATCGGCACAGCTTGTCACGACGACAGCGGTGAGAGAAATTTTTTTCAAAAAGAATAATTTAAAGAAAAAAGTTTAATTATTAATATTTTAAGAAATTATATAATAAACTATTTTAAATAAGAACTTAATTATAAAATAATTCTATTATAATTAAGATATTAACTCTAATTAAATTAAAATAACTCAAGTTATTAGTATAATTAGTAATCAATTAAGATATCATTGAATTTAAAATTGATACATTATAAAAAGTAAATAACATGTTATTTTAGGAAAGTTTGTACAACGTGCAAGATTTTTTTTTTTTTTTCACGGATAAACGTTTTTCTTTCCACCAATTTTGACCCAAAAATATCTTGACAATAAACCAATCATACTTCTTTGAACAAGACACTTCCCCGTAAAATGCATAAGTTTGAAACAAAATTTTCTATCACAGTATAGCATAAGCTTACAAAATTGTAAAGGAACAAAGATCCCTTTTCTCAATTCAAGGTCAATGGACATCCTCATCACTAGATCACCCCAAAAGGAACAAACAAAAATCACTGAATCCCTTTATCCGGGTAATCATAATTCTAACCAAGTCCATAACAGTTTCCTCTTCCCCTCTACCTAAGGGAGAAGGTGTCATTTACAATCAGAAAAAAGAGAAACAACACCTACAATTCAACAAATAAGAACTAATTGCAACATCCCCTGATTTATACAAAGTTAAGGCTAGCTGGTGCTTGAAAATGTGACCCTGTTTTATCCATCATGCTTGTATCCAAACGCATCCTTTTAGCTTCCTTTTTCGCGCACGGGGATTCATCAAACTCGAACATCGACGAAGAAGGCATGGAGCAATACATGGTAGGAGACTTGAATCCTTCAAGCATTTCCATGAACATGGACTGCAAATCTTCAAGCCCACACTCCTTCTCCTAAAACACATGTATGAATGATTACAAGTGTTAAATCTTTCCACCAAATGTGAACATGGCACTCATTTCGTACCTTTTAAACTTTGATTTGACTCGACCCTAATACTTAAACTCTTGTTTTCTATGCTTAAATGTTTAACTACTCTAAACCCGATTAAAAAGGTAGGAATGAGTGAAGGTGGTTTCGAACCATACCTCTTGTCTCACTTGGGCCATAAGGGACACCATTTCTTCCACAAATTCAAAAAATCCCTAAATTCAAAGATCATGCACAATAGTCTTTCAGTAACATTTATATAATATAAGAGTTTTAATTAAAAAGCCAACCTTTTTCGGTCGATATTAACAAACTTTTTTAAATTATCCTTTCTATCTTAAATTTTAAATCATAAATCTTAAATTATAAACCTCAAATCATAAACCTTTAATTGACTAATTAAAAGTTGGTTCCATAAGCTTATCCTAAATATAATGTGCAACAAGAAAGAAGCAGATTTGAAAATAGAATTTGTGAAACTACTGACCTCATCCTCTTCCTCCTCAGGATCATACAACCCAGCATCGTACATCGTTCTTTTCTTTTGATCAGACAATACTGCACCAACAAAACAAAAAAAACCCAAGGTTCAATGGTCATATTCACTCCAAACACACCCAAAAAATGGAAATAATTAAAATTAAATAAAACAAAAGGAAGCTAGAACTCTTAAAAGGCATAAATTCCAAGAGGCATGCATAACAACAATAGTAATAATGTTTACCTTTAAAACCAGAACTTTCAACAATTGAGGTACAAATATCTAGGGTTCATATTGCAAAAAATTAACTATGGCGTTTCATATTCTTTAAGTAACTGTCTTTGCTACGAAAATATGTATCATAACTGATATTACATAAGCTACCTAAGTCCCTTCTTGCAGGGACAGAAAGGTTCAGATCCAAGGGTGGCACAGCATATGAAACTCTAAATTTGATTGGATAAATATGTAACAAAATTAAGCTCTAAATAATAATAATAATAATAATAATAGGGATGAAGATTGAAAACTCCGGTTACCTGAATAAGCTTCTTGAATTTGTTGGAACTTGCGCTTGGCTTCCCCTAGCAAAGAAGGATTTTTTGTCCACCTATCTGGATGCCATTGCTATGCATTATTCAACCCAAAAGATAAACACAAAGGAAAACGCATGAGCATGCACCTCATTCCGAAAATCCATTAAAGGTTAATTAATTAAGAATCAAAAGACAGGGACACCAACCATAGCAAGCTTCCTGTAAGCACGCTTTATCTCTTGAAACGAAGAATCAGAACTCACACCAAGAATTCTATAGTAACATTCTCTCTCACCACTCTCCATTATTATTGATCCAATTTCAAACTCAACAGATTTTCTTTCCAAATTTACTCGAACGGAAGAAAGTGGCTTGTTTGGTTGGGAAGTGATTGCGGGAGAAGGTTTAAAAATATCTCCGAAGCGAGAGACGCTTTTGGAATGTGATTCGGGAAAGCGAGTGGTGACTATTATTGCTCCTGGAATGTTCGTGAAGCTATGTAGCAGGTAGATATTTTTGCGGACTTGCGTATTGTGTGGTTACAACTTGGAAGATATTTTCGTACATTTCGGAGCCACGATATTTTTCATACACAGGGGCTCGCTTTTCCAAACTTGCCTTCTCTCTCCGTTTCTCCATTCGTAAACTGGGACCCATTCACCCATATATAGTTATCAGTTACTTTCCTTTTTCTAACCACATGTATGTAATAGTGTAGGCCAATTTTATGGTTATTTAAAGGGGCTGCTACACATACAAGTAAAAAGGCCGTACAAGTTTTACAAGTTATCAGCCCAAACTTCATTAACACGCGCATTAACTCATTTTGAATGGAGGGTAATTACACGCGCCCCACTCAAACGGTTCCTCTTCTTCTTCTTCTTCGTCTTCGTCTTCGTCTTCTTCTTCTTCCTCTTCCTCTTCCTCTTCCTCTTCTTCTTCTTCGTTTTTTTTCGATTTTCATGGTTTCTAAAATTCTTCTTCTTCTTCTTGCTGCACGTTCTTCTTCCTCTTACTCTTCTTCTTCTCCTTTTCTTTCGTTTCTGCACGTTCTTCTTCTTCTTCTTCTTCTTCTTCTTCTTCTTCTTCTTCTTCTTCTTCTTCTTCTTCATTTACGTCTTTTCTCCATATTTTCTCTTTTTTTTTTCGATTTTTCATGGTAAAATCATTTTTGAAGAAGAAGAAGCAGCAGAAGATGAGGAGGAGAAAGAGAAAGAGTTCTGAATTATGCATAAGATGTACTTCAACAAATTTTGGGTGTATTTTTTTAAATCCTTTGGGTGTATTTTCTGTAACCCTTTGGGTGTATTCCTAAAATCGTTTGGGTGAATTCTTGTAACCGTTTGGGTGTATTTTCTGTAATCCTTTGGGTGCATTTCTGTAATTATTTGGGTGTATTTGAGTGATAACTGACTGATATCTATGGGTGTATCTGACTCATATCTATGGGTGTATCTTATTGATATCTATGGGTGTATTTTTCATTTCAGAAAAAATGGCAAGCATTACAGAAATACACCCAAACGATTACATAAAATACACCCAAGAGATTACAGAAATACACCCAAACGATTACATAAAATACACCCAAGAGATTACAGAAATACACCCAAACGGTTACAGGAATTCACTCAAACGATTATAGAAATACACCCAAAAGACTACAGAAAATACACCCAAAGGATTTAAGAAATACACCCAAAATCATGCATAATTCGGAACTCTTTCTCTTTCTCCTCCTCATCTTCTACTACTTCTTCTTCTTCAAAAACGATTTCAGAGCTTGATGTCAAAAAACAATAAAAATTGAGAATAACGAAAAAAGAAAACAGAGAGAAAAGCACGTAAATGAAGAAGGAGAAAGAGAAGGCAAGAAACAAAAGAAAAGAAGAAGAAGAAGAAGAGGAAGAGGAAGAAGAACGTGCAGCAAGAAGAAGAAGAAGGTGCAATGAAAACGTGCCGTAACAGTATGTGGAGGAACTAACATCAACGACGAAGAACAAACCAGTGAGAAAGGAGGAGAAAAGAACGATCGAAAAAGAAGGAGAAGAAGAAGGGATGTAGCGCGTGTAAGGAACGTAGCACTTGCAGCGAATTTTGGGGATTAGAGTTTAATTGGCTTGTAATACTTACAAGCCCTAATCGCTTGTACGCAGAGTTTTCCCCTATTTTTTACTGGTGCCTCATTTTTGTTCAAATTATTTTTTATAATAATTTTAAAATATTTAAAATTTTTTAATTTTTATATTTTTAAATTTAAAATTAATTATTTAATTTATTTTAGTAATTAAACGATATCTTTTAGGTATTATAGCAAACAGCTTATATTTAAAAATTCAACTATGTTAGAATATGTTAGATTTTTTTTAGGAATAAATTTAAAAAATTTACTATTTTGTAAAAAAATTAAAATGGTTTTAATGATGTATGTACTTTTTATAATTTATCTAATGTCTGGGCAAACTCCAGTAGATGTTACTCAATTCACCTAAATTTCGCACTCCTCAGTTCGTTTAGATATTAAATAAGTTGTATGTTCCATTCTTCAGGTCTTAGACATTAAGCGAACTATCATACATCCTAATAACAAGGGTCAAGGTCGGCCAGTGAGACGACGGGGGATAAGCTTCATCGTCGAGAGGGAAACAGCCCGGATCACCAGCTAAGGCCCCTAAATGACCGCTATATATATATATATATATATATATATATATATATATATATATATATATATATATATATATATATATATATATATATAACCAACTTTAAAGATTTAAGCTTTTTATGAAACTCTTTCATGTTATAAGAACAAGGATAATAACTAAGAGAATAAAGAAAAGAAAGATAGTAAGTTTACAAAGATGAATTTGTACTCTTATTGCTTACAAAGTTGATACACTTCTTAAAGATAATTACAAATATTTAGAGAATATATGAAGTAAGAAGATATAAGAGTAGATGGATTTCTTGAGCTTTTAAGTATTTGATGATCTTGAATGAATGGAATCTTTGGTATTTATAGACCTCAAATGATGACTATTTGGGTACTGTTTGCCGATATTTACTTTTTACTTTTTACTTTTTACATTTTTACTTTTTTTTCATCTCAAATGGGTCTTGAGAATCTTGATAGTAATGAGTTGGGCTGGACTGGACCTCTTCGTCTTCTCTAAGAGGTACGGTTTGTATTGCTTGTAGAGAGCTTTGAATATCTTCCTCTGAAGTTGCTGACGCTAGAACTGCCATAATTTATCGCTTTTGTGCTAAGAATTGGGTCTCTTTTTTATAAGCTATTTGTTCATTGGTGTTGCTTGAGGCTGTTATTGCTGGACGCTTTTGTGATGTTGTTAACCATTGATCAATAGCTGCTCTTCTTAGTAAATTTATATCATATTTGTTCCACCATTTTATTTTTATTACTCTTACTAAATATTGTATGCTTGGAGATTCTTCATATGCTGCTGAATCATATTCCCATGTCATAATCCAGCTTATTCTCATGGCTGCTATTAATGAAATGAATTTATATTCTTGTAAGAATGATGACTTGCTTTTAAAATATTCATACTCTATACTGGCTTCTTTTGAGAAGAAAGCTTTCATTGGTCCAAAATTCTGGAACCATGCTTGGAACCATTTGGGAAATTGTAATGATATCCCCTTTCTAAACCAAATGAACCACGAATGGAGACTTGGTGATAGAAATAATATATGATTCCAGGCTTTTTGGAAATCATAGTAGGTATAGTTCTGGGGTTTGAATTTTAGTGAGAAACTCTTAGACTGATATGGAGGTATTTCCCATTCTTGTAAAGATAATATTTTTATGATTTTTATCTTTGAATAAATAGGCTATTTGGTGTTCGAATCCCTATAATGGGTTAATTCAATTGATCCGGTATCTACTAATATGAATTCATAGAATTTTTGGGTTTTTTGTGGGTTAATAGGAATGTAATGGAAAGTGTTTGGGAAAATAGTCTTATATAGGGTGTTCCTATCTTTTTTAAACCACTCTTTTTTTATGGTTAATATTTTTATAGGATTGGATTTTTCATAGTAAGAAAATTGTTCTTTTAGGGGCTGAGTGTTATAGAGGTCAGATGGTTGTAATAATGTGAATTTATTATTGGTAGTAATTAACGGGCTCTTAGAAGGTGATGATGATGATGGTGCGACTTTTAGAACCTATGACATTGTCATAGGTCTTAATGATAATTGTTTTGCTGGTACAGCAGTAATAGGAAATTTTGTTTCTTTTATTTGATCAAAAGGTTGACCATAATCTTCATTAGATGCTGCTTTTTGTTCCATTCTTTCCCTGCAAAAATTCTCTAGTAACGAAGTCAGGGAGTGAATTTAGTTCTCCTTTTATATGTTCAATAGTAAAATCGAAGCATGATAAAATAGCTTACCATCTTGCAAATATTTGTTTTGAAACCAAATTTTTGACATCATTTTCTAAAACATTTGGTGCTACTTTACAATCAGTCCTTATTAAGAAGGTTTTATTGAATAAATCTTCTTGAAATTTTGAAACACATAATACTATGGCAAGTATTTCTTTTTTGACTGTTGGGTAGTTCTTTTGAGTTTGGTTCCAAATTCCTAAATGATATTTTACTATTTGTTCTTTTGAGCTATTAGGAGGTATTTGTTTAAGAATTCCTCCATATCCTAATTCTGATGCATCTGTTTCTACAATTAATTTAGCCAATGGATCTAGTATACTTATACAAGGTATTTCTTTTATTGTATTTTTTATCTTTATTATTATAAAAGTAATTTCTTTTGTCCATGGAGGTGGATTTTTTCTTAATCTTTTATAAAGAGGTTCGCATGTGATTCTTATTCCAGGTAGGAATTCCGCTACATAATTTAAACATCCTAAAAATCTTTGTAGTTATTTTTTTATCAATTATTTCATTTGGAAATTTATCTGCAAATTCAATAGCTCTTTTAATAGGTACTATAGTTCCTTGATAAATTTCATATCCTAAAAACCTTACTTTAGTTGTAAAAATTTTCATTTTCTTTTCTGATAAAAGTAGTCCTTGTTCTTTTATAATATCCATAAATTTTTCTAGATGATATATATGCTGCTTTATTCCTTTTGAGTATACTAATACGTCATCAAGATATACTATAGTAAATTATATATGCGGGTAAAATATATTATTCATTATTTCTTGAAATTCACTTGGAGCATTTTTTAATCCTTGAGGCATTACATTCCATTCATAATGTCCAAAGGGTACTATAAAAGCTGTTTTATATCTATCTTCCTCTTTTACTGCAATTTGATAATATCCTAATTTTAAATCAAATTTTGAAAAGATATTTGCTTTATTTAATCTTTTAATTAGATCTCTTTTATTTGGTAAAGGATACCTAATCCATTTTAATACCTTGTTTAGAGGTTTATAATTAATAACTAATCTTGGAGCACCACTTTCTGTTTCAGATGCTTTCATCACATAGAAGCCTGTACAATTCTAGGATGATTTTGAAGGCCTTATTAGTCCCTTATCCAAATATTCTTGTATTTCTTTTTTACAATATTTTAGATATTCTTTGTTCATATGTATTGGTTTTGCCTTTGTTGGTATATTTTTTTCATTAAACCCATCTTCATATGGTAAAGATATTTCATGTAATTTTCTATGCTGAAAAGCTGTGGGATTTAAACTACATAATTCTGTCTTAATTTTTTCTTCAATTGCTTTTATTTTATCTTGTATTTCCGGAGTTTGTAATTGTTCTTCTATTCTTTTATGTGTAACTTCTTGGTTTAAGTAGTTAATTTGTCTTGTCTTCCTTTCTATAATATTAACTTGACGCGGTAAGTGTTGTAAAATTTTCTCTTGGCCCAAACAATTAATTTGTTTTACTTCTGTTTCCATAACACTAACTTGTGTAGATAGGTATTATAACATATTGAGTTCATGCTGTTTTGGTCTGGTGAGAAATTCAAAATGAATAGGATGATTGGGGATTCTTGTACAAGTTATTCCGTCGATGTCGACATTAAAGGGATATAATAATAAAGTAAAAGGATTTCCTAATATAACTTAATGAGATATATTTCTTGCTAAAAAGAATGTAGTGGCAAAGCATACCCTATTTTTACAAATTTTTGCTTTAGATAACTTATAGTTTATAATCATTTTGTCGTTTTCTGCCATTAGGACTCTTTCTGTAGTTTTCTCATAATATTTTGTGGGTATTAACCCTTCTTGTATATAATTGACATCAGCTCCTGAATCTACCATAGCTATTAAATCAAATTTTTTTCTCCTACTATTAAGGTTATCGTAGTGAACCATTTTTGGCTTACTAATAAAGTTAGTATATTTATATAATTTTTTGTACCCAGGTTAATATAATTCTCGGGGATTGTAATGTTACTAGTCCCTTCTATTTGACTAACATTATTTTGCAAAGATTGTTCTTGAATTTTTATTATGTTTTCTCCTTCTATTTTTAGTAATTTATAGTCCATATTAATATTTTGTTGTTTTAATTCTGAAACTTCTCTTTTTAACTTTTTTATCTCTTCTTTGAGAGAATTAAGGGAAACTTCTTCTTGTGGATTTTTAAAACGATTATAAATTTCTTTTATTTCTATGGTTCTTATTTCTTACTTACTTTCTTCTTCTTTTTTAACTAATTCAACTAATTGTCTTATGAACTCATCCCTTAATGGCGTATCTTCTAACTTGTCAATTATTTTGACTAGTGTAAAAATTTGTTCTTTAGTAAAAACATTTACAGTTTTTTCACAGTTTCTACAGTTACATAATCCTATTCCTAAACAATTATTATTATCCTGTTCCTCTTTTCCACTATTCCCTCCTGAGCTCTCTTCTTCTGACATAAGGTCTAATTGTTGTATAAAATAGTCTTCAGTTTCAGAAGAACCCTCATAACTTGATTCCTCTTCTGACTCTGAATTGATTAGTATAGCTGTCAAAGCATGTTTCATCTCTTTATTTTCTATTTTATTTATTTTTTGTTCTGTCGTACACTTATTAGCAAAATATCCTTGTTTTTTACATTTCCAACATGTTACTTGTTTTTTTATTAGAAAATTTAGGTTTTCCTTTAAGAGTCTTATGGAATTTTTTATAATATTTCTGTTCATAATAAAGGAGTTTGTCTATATTATATTTAGGTTTTTTATAAAATTTTTTCTTTTTATCTTTATGCTGTCTACTAGGTGCCTTTTCAGGAGTTATTCTATATTGATAACAGAAAGTGTCAAGCTCTCTTTTTTCCGTGATACTTTTTTTGTTTTATTTTTTGTTGTATCTTGGTATCTGTGCATATTTCTATACCTGTTTGTACTATTATATTATGCAATTGTCCAAAGGTTAATGAATTATAGGGAATCTGTGTCCCAAACTGTGTTTGTAGTTTTTGTAATACTTTTTCAGAGAATAATTTTGGTAAGGCTGCTACGAATCTTTCTTTCCAGAAAGGTGCATGTGCATCATCTCTTATCATAACTTTTGACATAAAAATATCTTTATACCATCTATAATCAGACATGGTTGGACATCTTAAATTCATTAATTGAGTTTGTATTCTATCTTTAAAAATACTGGGATCTCCTACAAAATTTTTAATAATAGTATATATTAATGTGGATGTAGCGTCTGGTGACTGATCTTCTTGTTTAATACTATTAATAATTAATTCTTTTTCTTAGATGCTGAGAAAATTATCCCACCAACCTTTTAATTGTCCTGTAAATCCTTGGGTTATCATAATTTCTGCTTCTTTATCAGAAGCTTTTCTCATCTTATAGGCAGTTGCAGCCATAGTCATATTACACATTTGATCTAAAATGGCCTGCTCACTTAATCCATCTATATTTCATTCTACTAAGTCTGATCCTGAGAAACTATTTTGCACTAATTGTGTTCGCTCTTCTAGGCCTACATCTACTGGTGATGGTCTAAAATAATAATTTCTTGTTTTAGGATAATCTCTTTTATGAGATATTTTATTTAGTTCTAATTTTTCTTCCTTTTGTAATGTATTAATTGTTAATTTTTCTAGACTAATACTCCTAAGTTTTTCTTTTAGTTCTTCAACTTCTGTTTCTACTTTAGATTTTAAGCTAATATTATCTAAACTTTGTAATTTATATATAGGTTTTTCTATGGGTTTTTCTACTTTAATGACTTTTTCCATATTTTCCATTCTTCCTAATTGATTTTTTATTATATCTAACATGGTATTAGTAAAGTTTAATTGTTGATGTAATTTCTTAATATCTCTTTTTTCTATATTTCCTTCTGCTTGCTATCTTTATAGGGTGTTGCTTCAACTTCTAGGTCTTTTCTAATTGGTATTTTAATAGTTTCTTTAGGAGGATATTCAGATTCTATTACTAATCCTGAGCTTGTTTTCCAAACAACAGTTGGTTTTGTTAAAGGACATAATTTCTTATCGAGTTTAGCGTAATAGTTAACGTACCAATCAAAGAAGTATAAACTAATTCTATTTTCTTTCATAAAATTATAGAATAGTTCTCTTAGTCTAATAACTTCATTTTCTGAATGGTTGGTAAAATACCAATCTCTTAGTGGTTTATTATAATCAGCATTAAAATCTTGTCTTATCCATTCTTTATCAATCTCAAATGGTTTCTTCCTTTATAATTACTGATAAAACTTGTGATTCCATTGGATCAACTTTCGAAGGTGATTTATATACAGCAGTGGCTATATTCGGCCTTCTGTTGTCAATTCCTATAATATTATCCATATTTCCTATTGATGAGTTATCTATAGAATTTCTATGACTAATAGTTTCAACATTATCAATAATTCTTAATGATTGAGATCTATTCATCCTAATTCTAATATCAGGTCCTTCTCTTATTATTTCTCTTATTCTAGTTATTTGTATTTGTGGTTCTTCAATACCATCAGGTATTATCCATTCTTCAGGCATTCTACTTTTTAATTCTTCATGTCTTAATCTTCTAGGTGTTTGTATATTAGATCTTTTTAGATTTGCATGCATAATTATCGTTTCTTCTTTTGAGGATTGTCTTAATGCTTTAAAGTCATAATTAACCTTAGTAATTTTATAATATATCCTATAGATTATTTCGAATGGATCATATTTCTCATTTATAATTATTTCATCAGATCTTACTTGCAATTTTAAGGCTTGCTATGTGTATTCATTTTTTAAATTCATAGCATAATTTGGGTAACAATTAAAAAAACTGGTCCATCATGACAGTTACTTTCTAATATTCCTATTAATGAGTCACTAAAATTTTAGAATCTGGTATCTCTTAAGGTTAATAATATAGGCAGATTAATTCCTATTCTAAAATTAGGTTTTATGGCTACTTGTATTAATCCTATATGGATGAAGTTATATCCTTTACTGCTATGTTCTTTCAATTTATCCTTTTCTAAGATGGTAATAATCTTATTATTACTTGTTCCTGGTTTACAATATTCTAACATATGAATTTCATAATTTCTTCCTTCCCAGAAGTTTCTCTTTTTATATACATTATCTTTATCTATTATAGGTATATTCCAATTATGAAAACTTTCTTCTAATTTAGCTATTTCTAATTCATTTTTAGTTTCAGAGGTGGATGCTTCATCATTATCTGTTTTTATCACTAAAAAATTATTTTTTCCTAGATTTAAACTACTCATCGTTCTCAATAAACTAGCCATTTTATGGTTAGAACTTTGCGAGTTACAGACCACCCTCGTTAACCAACGGATTCACTGCCTTACTAGGACTTACAACCGGGACTATGATTCTACGATTTGGGATGACCAACGTATTAACAGTTTTCACTGCTACTTCAAAGTTGTAACTATAAAATTTTAAGGTTTATGTAACGTATTAACCTTAAGGTAGAAGGCTTTCTCGACTTATGCAACATGACTTCAATGGCTGTATCCCAAGCAAATGTAGTCAGTGATAGAGACGATATCCCCAATCTGAGTATTTGGGGTTATCAAACTACAGTCCAAAATAGGTGATTTAGCCAAAAATAGGTGTTCAATAAGTCTTTACTTCCTTTTTTCATTTTTAGAGTTAGAACTTTTTTTAAATTTCTCTTTCTTTTATATAAGCCCTTTCTTAAGATGATTTTTGAATTGTGTCCACTGCAGTACTCTAACTTTCTTATAGTTTATTACATTACATGAAACGTAGTTCATAATTTTCTCTTCGCTCTCTTTAGCATTTTGGTTTAACACCACGCAGGTAGTTGATATTTTTTTATTAAGAAAACACAAAAAATATTAACAAAAAGTTATTTATTTATTTTTTATTATTTTTATTAAATTTTTATATAAAAAATACAAATAAATTAATTTTTTAATTTACTTTTATATTTAATTTATTATTAAATAAAATATAAAAATATTATTTTTATTTTTTATATTTTATATTTTTTATTTAATATAATAGAAAAATATTATTAGATAATAATGAATCTATTATATTTAGTTCTTCTCATCCTATATGTATTGACATATTACCAGATGTGAGATGTCTAGCGATATAAAAAAAAATCTTGTTCTGCATGCTATTGTTTAGCAACACAGAAAGCGGGTGAAAAAGATTTACTACAGACGTCCAATAGAAACAGATAATTATTTAAATAAAATATCAATTAATCAGTAATTTTGTTTTGCCGATCTTATTTGATAGCATTATTTGTATTTGTTTGTCATAAGTATCGGCTACGTGATGATAATGACGTAAAATTAATCAGGGATTGATACAATCATTATTTTAAAATTCATATTTTGAAATTAATTATTTGTCTAGTTGATCTGTGTGAGGGGAGTTCTCCAATTCATGACACCCAATCCGGTGGGGCCGTGAGAAGGAACACTGCAGGATTGGACGTTGATCTAAACATGCCATCTGAGGCACCAATGATGGGCCGAATCTTGAAGATCGTAATATATAGACAGAGGATATGCGGCAAGTAGATGTTGAAAGTCATGAGGGCTCTACAATTGGAGACCTAATGATCGATCCATATCTAATTAACCCTGTATCTAATAGTGAGGAGGTAGAAGCTGAACTGATTGATATACCTAATGGTGAGGAGGAGGACGATGTTAAGATGAACTACTTTACAGACTCGCAACCCGCACTGACTCAGCCTGCTATTTCCTAGTCATATGATCATCTACCTTACTTTACCATCTTGAATCTGAATGCAATGAACCAGGATTGATCTTTTAGTCAGGGAGGTCCCAATGATGATTCGATTAATGAGTTTATAGTTAGGCAATAGTTTGAGAATAAGGAGAAAGTTCTTATGGCAATAAAGACATATAGCATAAGGAAAGTCGTGGAGTATAAGTTATTGGAGAGTGACCATTTGAAGTATTCAGTTCAGTACACTCAGTTTGGAGCAGGTTGTCAATGGGGCATACATGTTTCTTATCGTCGAAGACAGGAAAAATGGGAGGTGAGGAGATACAATGGTCCTCATTCTTTTCTGTAAACATTGACAAGGCAAGATCATAGAAGGTTGGACTTGAAAGTGATAGCTCAATTGATCGTCACGATGATGAAAGCCAATTTGACCATTATCATAAGAGTTTTGCAAGGATCTGTTGAGACCCACTTTGACTACAAAGCATCTTATAGAAAGGTTTGGCTTGCAAAGCAGAGGGTAATCGCTTTAATATGCGAAGATTAGGAGGAATCATGCAATGAGCTTTCTAGGTGGTTATTTGCAATGCAGATGTGCTTACCAGGTGTGTATTATTACGTTGTCTTTAGTTTTATATACAGCATTAAACAAACCAACCTTCTAATAACTGTTATGACATAGGTACATGGGTTCAACTTGTAACTCAACCAAGTTGCAGTAATGAGGACAGTGTTACGTTTCATCAGGTGTTGTGGATATTTTCATCATGTGTTGAGACTTTCAAGCACTGCAAACCATTCATTTCTATTTATGGTACTCACTTGTATGTTAAATATGGAGGAACCTTGCTTATGGCAATCGCCTAAGATGTCAATTCAAATATATTGCTAATTGTATTTGCGCTAGTAGAGGGGGAGACAAAAGAAGCCTGGTAATTTTTCTATCTTACCTAAGGCAGTATATGGCACCGCAACCTGGTATCTTTGTCATTTATGATAGGCACAAGTCAATTGATGCTACATTGAATGTTGATGAAAGTGGCTGGAAATTGCTTCATGCCTTCCAGACCTTTTGTACAAGACATATTGCTGCCAACTTCACAAAGCATTTCAAGAACAAAGATTTGAAAAAGGTACTTGTCAATACATCATATTAAAAATCACAAAGGGAGTTCGCTCACTACTTCGGTCAATTGAGGGCAGAGAATGTGGCTATTACAATCTAGTTAGATGAGATGCCACGATCGGTCTAGAAATTATATGCTAACGAAGGTCATAGGTTTAGACACATAACCACGAATATATCCGAGTGTATCAATGCTGTCATGAAGTCCACACACAATCAATCAATTACCGCTCTTGTCAAGTCACATACTTTTGTTTAGTTACGCTGTTTGCAAGAAAGGGCACAGAGGTTCAGGCACAAGTTCAGATAGGGGTTGAATTTTCACATACATTAATTAAGGAAATTGGGTTCAACTCATCTCACTTCACTGTAGATGAGTTGGATGCAGTCCCAGTATATAGACAACAGAGTTATCAAGTGTTGCTTGATGAAGATAAATGCGACTGTGAATACTTCCAAGCGCTTTATATTCCTTGTCGACATGTGCTAGCAGTGTGTTCCCATGCAAGACTTGATTGGAAGGTTTATGTGCACCATGTGTATTGCATGGAATTTGTTTTTAGAGTTTACTGAGTGGAGTTTAGACCAATTGGTCACTAGAATGACTGGCTAGCATATACTAGCTAGGTCCTGTATTCGGCCTAATCCTCGAATGAGGTGAGTGAAGAGAAGTCATCCTTTATTTACATGGATACGTAACAACATGGATGATGTGGAGGAGACCACTAAGAAGAGATGCGAATTATGTCGTCAGGTTGGTCACACACGGAGGACTTGCACTGTCCTGGATCCAAAGGCTTTCACTTCTAGCAACCATCGGCACTAGATATTATTATTTTCTTTAAGTATTTATTTTGTTAGTAATTATGGTTTGCTAAAATTTTTACAATGTTCACTTTGTTAGTTATTATGATTTGCTAAAATTTTTACAATGTTTATTTTGCTATTTATCTTGAGACTTTATAACACGAAAGTGCTTAGAAAATAAATATAATAACATAACAAAATAAATCTTAACAAGAAATACTCGTAGATAACATACGATGAGTCTACAAAGTCCTATAAAATAACCTAACAAAGACATGCACATACTAACATGCACCATGACTAGGCTCAATGTCGATCACCTCGTCTAGCATGCACTCGCCTCGATGGTGGCACATGAAAACCATCTATCCCATAACCAGGATGATGGATCATCCTATGTCCTCTGCCCAACAGTGGTGCATCATCAGTAGAGGTTGCATCAATAACGGCTCTGTCATCCATAAATGGAATCATGTCTCCCCTAATACCGGACCCTATGCTGGCTTCTCAACCGAACCCTGTACCGACTCCTATATCCATGGTTCTGAAAATTGGACGGGACTGGTCGGATCAGTTTAACCAGGAACCAGCAACATTAACGGTCCAATAAGGCATGTGAAACCGCTCACTAGAAAATTGGTAGAAAATTGCTGAAATGGCCAGATGGACCAGACCGAAAATTGGCTGGTTTGAAGAAAAATGATGCCGTTTTAGGCTTACTGAGTGTCCGAAGACCCTGCGTCCATTCCATGACTCTCAGTTCAAGAATTCTCTTCTCACTCCTCTCACTCCTCACTCCCCCTTCTCCAACCTTAGCCTCTTCGAGCCACTGCTGCCGCCCGTCTGTCAAGCCATTGCCCCCAAGTTTCTAACCCATGCTCTCTTCTTTTTTCACACCCTTTTGTCTTCTTCTTCTTGAATCGTTGAAGAAGCCAACAAAACAAAAACGAAGAACAAAAGAAAAAGGAAAGAAACAAGGAACAAAGGAAAAGAAAGGGAATAAGAAGCATGGTTTCAACGAGACAAAACAATGGATCTCTATCTATAAGATGACCTTCTTCTTCTTCCAGCGATAAGCTTCCTTCTCCTTCTTCTATATGCCAAAAGGTTCATCTTATTCCCTATCTTTTTCTTCTAAATTCCAATTTTCCAAACTCATGCCGTTTATATCCCTTTCTTTTGTTAAAAGCCCCCTTGAAGTTCATCATTTTATGGGATTAGGGTTTTTGAAGTTTTTAATTTGGATAATTTCCTTATAGGGTGACAGTGGTGGTAGTGGTGGTGCGTCAGGGAAACAGGTGACGACGGCGGAGGATTCCAAGGAATTGCATGCTCCAGAAACCACTTTGTCTCCTTGAGTCTTCGTGCATCGTAGTCAGGGGAGTTCTCCAAGTCCTTTCCGATAGTGACCTTCATTACCGTAACCTGCTTCCTAGTTGGTACATCCATCTATTGACTTTAATTTGCATTATTCAAGAATCAAAATCATTAGAAATCATCATACAACTTTTTGTCACATTGCAATGTTTCAAATTGATGATAATTCTTATATTGTGTTAATTTGTTTGATTTCAATTTGATTATCAAATCATGCATTTGATGCAAGAAATGATGGAAATCATGAACTTTTGGCTATGATGCACTAGAAGAGTAAGTTGTGCATATCAATTCAATTTCATGCATGCTTCATGTTATTCCCTTGTGCTATAACTAGAAAAGAGTAGTACCAATTCCATATTCGTTTCACATTACTATTAATGCAAATACACAATGAGCGGGAAATTGAATGCTAAGAATGCTCTATATAGTTTGTGTGTTATCCTTTTGAAGCTTTTGGAACGAAAGAAACCAAGTGAGCAGTAGGGGGCATCTTCTGAACCTTTGTTGAATGTTTTTGTTTAATCCCCAAATTAGACTCTTTTAGTCCACTCTCTATATCTCTTTCTACCTACTCTGTTTATGTATCTGCACAATTTAATTTCTTGCAAGCACTCGTCATAAATAAACATGGTTCCCATTGTTTACATATATTTTGTTCATAATACATGAGGGTTTTTTGAGGTATATACACTTGCTTCTTTTATATTTCTTTCATTTATTTATACTTTTGATTTGCTGCTTGTTTGGTCTTATATATGATGGATTATTATGGCCTCCTTACTGCAAAACACATGTATAAATGAGATTGTGTAGATCAAATAGAATGTGATTGTTAGCATAGTTATTCTTTGTAAATTAATTCTTATGTATGTTGGTGGGGGCATTTCTTTAGGATATGTGATTATTAGCATATTTATTCTTTGTAAATTAGCGTATTTCTTGTTGTTATTTAACTTTTGAGTTTGTATTTTGATAAGATTATAAGACTTTGGTTGATGCTATTTCATGTAATGATTTAAATTTGGAAGACACTTTAAGGTTTATATAGATTATACTTATGTTTTACGGTGTTCATTTATAATTTATTTATTATTTTGTTATAAAACGATTTTTCTGGTTAAACCCCAATTGAATCGATTAGACTAGTAAACTAGTAAACCAGTTGTAGAGCTGTTTGATGACCGATCTGATTTTCAGAACCTTGCTTGCATCATCTCTTATACTATTGGTGGTACAAGCTGCTGACCTCTAGCCTAGCGAGCCCTGCCACCGGGCCTAGGATGCGCCATTCCCCATCTCTCTCCTCGAGGATGCACTAGTGGTAGGTGGCTATCGTTTAGCTGATGCAACTGAGGGGGATCTAGATTATATACTGGTAAATCATGTTGTATAATGAGAGGAACCTGATCATGCGGGTCGCCCTCACCCACGAGGACTAAACGCGCCCACTAGTAATACGAATGTGTAACACTCTACCACACAGAATTTTACACTTAAGTCATAAAACAGAAGTGGTGAGGTATTATGACCTCTAAAATAAAATGTATACATAGAAATAGTTGAAAGAAATTCATAACGAGGAGTCTTATAGAAAAGTTTAAGCAAAACTACAAAAAGAAAAGCACGTCGCACACGTAAACGAATACTCAGATAGGAAGAAAGGTAAAGATATATACATAGAGAGCGGAATACCAAAAGATAAAGAATATCAAGTTATAGACTCGACCTGCGAGCCAAGGTCGACCGGATAATATTTTTATACATATGAGGTTGAATGAGTATCTTTTTTGTTGCATAAAGAAATTGATAGAAGGTAGAGTGATTATCTTCGGTTCAATTTCAATTAAATCAAACTATGACATAGAAAAGTGAGGTTGAGTAAGTCTCTTTCTTATTGCATCAAGAAATTGATAAGAGGTGACTAGAGTAATTTCTTTCGATTTAATTCAATCTATCCTTTTAGTTTTATTTATTGTGTCTTTATAAGCATTGTAAACACGTCTTTTTCTTTTGATCATCACGTCTTATGCTATTCATATTGTCAACGAGACAAGTATACTTGGAACTACTTAGTATATGTTTGGATTACAGTTTAAAAACGAAAGTTTGTATAAAATTGATTTTGCAAACTTGATTTTGATCAAAATTAAGTTTGTGTTAAAGTGATTTATGTTTGGTAATCTAAATATCAAAATGGATTATAGTAAAGTAAATGTTGTTTAAATTATACTACTCAAAATCACTTTTAAATAAAAAATTACTAAAATAGACATCAACTTAAATAAATTTTTTATATTATCCTATCATTTTAATTTAGATATTTAAATAAATTATATTAATTATTTTTATAATGAAATTAATATTTACTTACAAAAATAAAAATAACATATAAAAATTGACAAAATATATTTTTATATCAAAAGCAAAAATAATATATGAAAAATATATCAAAATATAATTTATTAAATTATATTACTTATAATTTTTTTTAATACTCTCGGTACTCTTTTATTTAATACTATTTTAAACTATAAATTTTAATTATTTCTGACTTTATTATTAGTTTTAATTAGTTTTTTATTTACTTTGTTCTTTTTAATGGGATCGATAATTTATATTATAACAAAATTATAATAATAAATTAATATACAAGAACTTCAAATTTTAACAGAGCAACACAAAAAATAATTTTTTTTTATACAAAACCAAAAATAAAGATTTTATAAAAAAATATAATTATATATTTGAAATATTTGAGTACTAAAGAGACTACAAGTAAGGAAATAAAGGGTAGAACTGATAAACAAAAAAATAAATTTAATCCTAACGTGATTTTTTAAATGCAAAAACTATCATTTTTACCTTCTTGTAAACGCACATTAAAAACATAAAATTATTTTGGGGTTTAGAATAAAAAGCATCCAAACATAAAGAGGAAACGTTCCATGCACTCAAACGTACTTCAATCATTTCTAACGTTATATTATTTGTAATATAAACGAGATATGTTTATTATTTTTTGCATTATAAAAGAAATATAAAAATAAATACAAAAATATAAATTTCTCTAAAATATAAATATTTGAAACCACATGTTCGAAATGCATGTTGACGTGACTTGCATGAAAAGCAAAGAACGATTTTATAATTGAGCAGTAGTATAGAAATAGAAAAGTGAAAGAAACAAAATTACTTTTCTCAATCTACAAAATTAATAAAAACAAAAAAAAAATAGAAATAGAAAATACTTCTTATTTTGTCTACGATAAAAAATTACTTTTCTCAATCTACAAAATTACTTTTCTCAATCTACAAAATTAATAAAAACGAAAAAATATTTTGTCTACGATAAAAAACAAAAAATATACAAACGTTACTCACATATTACGAAAAACTTAAAAAAATTATCTTAGAAAATCTTACCATTATATTTTCAAATTTTATACAAACTTCATTTTGAGCATTACACTAAAATGCTTCCCATATACAAATTTTTAAGCCAAAAAGTTTCTTTATATTTTTTTCATTTCTAGTTAAAAAAAAGAACGAAAGAGACGAACAAATTTAGTAGAATTGGCAGACAAATAAGGATCCATTAAATGGCTTGATTAATAATTGGGTCAGAGACACATACATTTACATTTCCATACTCAGAATGGTTTCCGAATCCAGTTACCCGGGTCTAACTTGTTTCGCCCTTCTAGAAGGCCCGGAAGCGGTCCACTATAACTTCTAACCAACAATCGAATTCAAAGACCCCCTTTATCTTAAACAAATAAGATAGGATAAGATAATTACCACTACCTATAAAAAGAGGAGTCCCAGGCTTCCACACCTCTCAGATCCATTCTGACTTGAGCATCAGAGTGTCTTTGCAGATACCACCCCCACTGCTCAGACCGAAGAATTTGGCATCCGCCTTGATCCAAAGGTCCCCGATCCATCTTACAACCCGTACCGGAGGCATCCAGTACATTGGCGCCGTCTGTGGGGACCTGCAACGTCGCGACGGAATGGCGGATGTCTCCGAGGTGCAATCCCAAGCTGCCAGAATAACTCCTAAATGAGGAACCCAACTCTCGAACACCGAGAGTTCACACCCCACACCCACGGAAGAATAGCAAATGCTATTCGCCAGACTACCCCTCCAAAAAACAAAGAAAACGGCTCCATAGTCATTGAAACACGGGCTCCCAAAAACATATGAGGCAAGGCCGCCCAAATAATCTAGGACCTCTGCCTCCAAGTACAGGAACTCGAAGGCCGGGTGACCGCCAAGGAAGGACACCACACAGAGGACGGAAGCCACGCCACCTCCAGATCAAGGTCCCACCGTGAGGCCAGTTGTCACAGGTCTCCCGAACAACGTCACAGCAAAAGGCATGAGCGCAGCGTTATCCCACGACCTAGAACTCCAGCGCGACGAGGACGATGACCACCGTGATCGTGAAGCCAAACGCACGAGTAATGAGCACGTGATAATGGGAGCCACTCCCTTCACGGAGAAAATCTTAAGGGCGAAACTCCCCAAGGGTTTCGACAAACACACGAACATGAAGTACGACGGAACCAAGGACCCCCAGGAACACCTAAGGGCCTTCGAGGCCAAGATGAATCTGGAAGGATCCACAGATGCGGTCCGATGCAGGGTCTTTCCGGTAACCCTAGCTGGACCCGCAATCAAATGGTTTAATGCCCTCCCCAACGGGTCTATAACCACCTTCCACAATATCTTGAGGAAGTTTATGGCCCAATTCACCACTAGAATAACAGAAGCCAAACACCCCATTAGCTTGTTGGGAGTCACTCAAAGACAAGACGAATCTACGAGAGAGTACCTCGACCGGTTCAACGATGAGTGCCTGACGGTTGACGGACTCATGGATTCAGTCGCGAGCCTCTGCCTAACCAACGGGCTCATGAATGAAGACTTCCGGAAACACCTCACCACCAAACCAATCTGGACTATGCACGAGATTCAGAGCGTCGCGAAGGAATATATAAACGACGAAGAGGTAAGCTAGGTCGTAGCTGATGATAAACGGCAGCACAGCATCTCGACACAATGCCCTACTAAGAGAAAACCAGAAGGAGAATCCAAAGCCGATAAACATAAACCGACCCCCAGAGTTGGGAAATTCTCAAATTACACCCCTCTGCTGGCGCAATCATCGAGATTTACCACCAAATAGCTGACCGGCGTATCCTCCCGAAAGCCCGACAACTCAAGGAACAAACAGGCGGCAACAAGACCATATACTGCGATTACCACCGAGGATACGGGCACAAGACACAAGACTGTTTCGACTTAAAAAACACTGAAGAACTGAAGATTGATGGTTTAGAAGTTATAGTAAACTCTCGTTGTAGGTATAGTTACTAAACCAAGCAATCAACCTTTCTTACAAACGTTTTGGTTGCCACAAGTAACAAACCCCTAAATAAATTGATAACCGAAGTATTTAAACCTTGGGTCATCTTCTCAAGGAATTACAGGGAGGTATGTTCTTATTATTGGCTATGAAAAAGGTAAAATTAGGGGTTTTGGAAATAAGGAAGAAGTATGACAAGTAATTCAAATGATAATTAAAATAAATAAATAACTATAAAATAAACTATTGGCAAGATATGAAATTTTGGAAGTCTTATCCTAGTTACTCCTTTAAGAATGGAAGTTAATCCCACTTAGTTAACCTTTGCGTAAGCAAGGGAAAGTCCAGTGAACCAATTGGTTAGATTTCCCAAGTCCTAGCCAACTCCTAAGGGAAGGCTAGAGTTAGTGGAATTCCAGTTAATTAGCCAACATACCAATCAATCATGAATAGTTGAGAACTCAAGAGCTTCCAGTTAATCAATTAAAGCCAATAGTAAATAATCTAAATTAAAATTAAAGAAAGGCAATCATGAGTCTGAAATACCTCAAATTATATTAAATAGAAAATGTCAATTCTAACATGGACAATATCATCAGCCAATTGGGCAACATCAATCAAACACAATTAAAAATATCAGAGTAAATAAAAGTAGAAGAAAAACATAAATTATTGAACCTGATGAAGATAAAATAATCCTGAAGTGAAAAGAAATCCTAATCCTAAAATAAATTCTAATCCTAATCCTAATCCTAAGAGAGAGGAGAGAACTTCCCTCTCTAAAAACTACTTCTAAAACTCAAAATTATGAATTATCAAAACATAATATGAATGGATGCATTCCCCTACTTCATAACCTCTGGTCTGTGCCTTCTGGACTTGGATTTGGGCCGAAAAAGGCTTCAAAAAATGCTGGGATCGTTTTCTGCAATTTCTGGTGCGTGGCCTCTGTCACGCGTCCGCGTGGGTTAGGCGGTCGCGTCATCTGGAGTTTTCCATGTCACGCGGCCGCGTCATATGCGTTTCTCTCAAGGCGCGCGATAGCGTCAGTCACGCGTTCACGTCGCACTCTCGTCGCACTGACACGCGGCCGCGTCGCCCATGCGATTGCGTCGCTGCCAGTTTCTTCAAGAACTCCGTTTCAAGCTTTCCTTCCATTTTCGCATGTTTCCTTTTTATCCTTTAAGTCATTCCTGCCTTGGAATATCTGAAATTACTCAACACACGAATCACGGCATCGAATGGCAATAAAAGATAATTAAAATTAATATTTTTAAAGCCTAAAAAACATATTTTTCACATACATCACATAATAAGGAAGGGAAAGTAAAAACATACAATTTTACATGCATAAGTGGGTAAAGGACTGAATAAAACACTTAAATTCAGCACAAATTATATCATAAAATATGGGTTCATCAACCTCCCCACACTTAAACAATAGCATGTCCTCATGCTAAATCCAAGATAAAGAGTAAGGTGAAGTGGTGGAATCTCATGCAATGCAATCTATTCTAAATGCATCTACCTAAATGAGTCATGCAAATCTAGTTATTATTCACTTATATATAGAGCTTTACATGTAGTTAAATTAATTTACATTCTCAAGGAATTAAATATGTATAGCCAACCTTAGATAATGTTAAAGCACTTTTACAATTGAGATGGGTAAATAATATATTTTTCAAACTTGCAAGACAATTAACAATATAAGTAGTGATATATGATGATGAGTTTTTGAACCCTCGTTGGATTTTGTGTTTACTCTTTAGTCACTTAGTGTTTATTGGGTTAATCACTCTATTCCTCTTTTTATTCTTACTTTCTATAGCTTTGTTCTTTATCTAATCAATAAACAATTATAGAATACATACATACAAAAATAATGAGGTCTTTAATTAAGGTTGTAATGGGGCCAAGGTAAAGGTAAGGGTATATGTATAAGGTCAAGTGAGCTAATTAAGTGAATCCTTGATTAGTCTAAGATCTCACCTAACATACATACTTTGTAAAGCTAAGCCTCTTTACCTATTTTCCATATTTTTTTCACTTTTTATATTACATGCTCATATTTTGTTCTTATACCATGTGCATCGCTTTTTGCATTTGGGGAATTCTTTTTGTATCCCTTTTTTTTTTTCAAATACTAAATTTTTTTTCTACACATGGTAATTAATTTATTTTGACTTCACATGAGCATGTTTCCCAAATTATTTTCACATGACTTGTTTAATTTAATTTCCTACTTTCTATCATTCTATGTTCCCATAAAATTTCCTATACTTAAATATTAAACAAAATCTATCTTAAGCTAACCAAGGATTCAACTTGAGATTTTTATTTTGTTTTTTTCTGCTTAAGGCTAGTAATGTGGTTATAAAACAGAAGGGATTAAAAGGCTCAAGTGGGCTAACAAGGGTGATGTAAAAGGTAGGCTTTATTTGGGATAAGTGAGTTAAAATCAAACAAGGCCTCAATCACTTTCTTGGTATGTATCTATATTCTATAACTGGACATATAGATTAAAACAAAGTAAAGAACACCAGAATAAAAAAAAGAGGATGGAACACACAGGAATAAAATATTATGGTTTAAATGTAACCATATAATTAAGCTCAAAACTCACAGGTTGTATGTTCTCAAACTCATAAATCATATATCACTTAAGTGTGTCATGCAAGTAGAAATCAAGAGTTTGCATTATACTCAATGTAAAATATATATTGGATGGCTTTAAAGTTTTAGTGTTTCTCTTTGATGAAATGTTGTTTACTAACTACATGTAATGCTATATATACAAGGTGTGTGGATTGATTTTGTTAAAGTCTCTAGCTTACTTCCTTTTTATTTTCAATTAAATTAATATCATATGCTAAAAAGGGTAAAATATACTAATTAATCCACTTAAAATATAACTAGTAAACTAATGTGCAAATCAAGCTAAAATATCCAAAATAGTATACATATAGCTCAAAGTGCAAAATGCAAAAAGTACAATAAAAAGCAAAAAGAGAAAAATATGCAAAAATACAGAAAATGAACAAAATAAGAGAGAGTTTGTAGTGGTTCACCAAAATAAAGATATGCCAGAGATAGCAACCTCTCCACACTTAAAGAATAGCATCGTCCTCGATGCTCACTCAAGCTGGGTGTGAAGGAGTGTCATCTCCGGAAGGATGGGTAGCCGGAGTCTCTGTGGTAGTGGTCTGAGGATCTGCCTGCTGCGGAGGAGGTGCTGACTGAATGGGGATCTCGGAGTCTGCAGCCTGAATCTGAGGTGGGTCCTCCTGCTGGGGTGCGGTCTGCTGCCTGCCTGCGCAGCCTCTCTCTGTGGATGGGTCTCCTCCCCGTGCTCATCCGCCTCCTCCTCAGATGGCTCTGATGGTGTGTCAGGCTCGGAGGGGATGTCACCGCCAGATCGGATCAACAACTTCAGGTACTCATAGCGTCGCCTGCTGCGACGCTCAGATCTCTCATACCGGTGCCAATTGCGGCACTCCATCTCGTCTAGCTGCTGAAACAAGCGGTGAACTAGGTGATAAACTGGTTCTGAGGCAGGTGGAGGTGCAGTAGTGGTACCAAGGGTAGCTGGGGTAGCTGTGGAGGAAGAAGGGCCAGCAGATGGTGTGGCTGTATCACCGGAAGATGAGAAGAATGGAGGTCTGTAGCCCAAAGCTAGAAAGTTCCTGCTGTGAGGGATAATCTTCCTGCAGTCTGCAGCAGGTGGCCTCTCATCGGCGTCCTCCCACGATACGTCAGCTCGACGTCCGAGCTGGGTAATCAGATACGAAAAGGGGAGAGTGCCTCGGATGTAGACCCTGGCCATGTAGGACCGGATAAAACGTGGCAGGTACAGGTCCTTACCCTCCATCACACACCAAAGGAGGGTGATCATAGCGGCCGGTATCTCTGTCTCATGGGTACTCGGCATAACATAGTTGCTCAAGATCTGATGCCATAGCCGAGCCTCATCATTTAAGTAAATCCTCTTGATTCCCTTAGGCATGGTGGTGTCCTGACCCATTTCCAATGGAATAGTCGGGTCAAGGGCTATCCTTGCCTTGACAGCATCCCAATCAAACTTCATGAAACGCATGTCCTCCTCAGCCTTTTTGTACCCATCAGGCTGATCGGATTTATGCGGAAGCTGCAAAATATCCTCAATGGCCTCTTCAGTGACCAGAATCTGCTTCCCTCTTAGGTTCACTGCATCTAGGGAAGTTTTGAAATAATTGCAGTAAAATTCCCTTACCCAAGATGCATTGACCTCTGTCAGGTTTCTCTCCAGGAAGAACTAGCCTCTTTCTTTGATCTGATCAGAGGTGTATTGCTAGAGTTCTTTTGGGATTTTTAGAGTCCGCTCTAAGTACAGGTTCCTGGAGGTTGCAAACGCCGGATATTTCAACTCGCAGTATCGGTTTGCAAACTTTAAGGGATCAGTAGCAGGGAGTAGCTGGTCAGCCTTCTCCTGCGCGGTAAAGTGTTTCTCCCGCGCGGAGTCATCATGCAGGATGTCTAAGATAGACACCGAGGATTCTCCTCTTTTTCGTTTGCCAGTGGTAGCCTTTCCTTTTCCTTTTCTTTGGGAATCTGACATCTTAAAAAGTAGAAAGCCAGGATATAATAAAAACAGGAAAACAACTAGGCAAATAGCAAACTAAGCATATAGTGGCAAAGGGGCAATAAAAGAATGAAAATAGAGTTAAGCAATGTGCAGTAAAGATTGTATAGGAATTGAAATCCGAGAAAAGATATGCACAATCCATAGTGTATTTAGAATTCATGTTATTTAGGAAGAATGATCATCATGCCATGGTTAGAAGGTTAAAGAGAACAGTGAGAAACCAGGAAAAAATGTTTTAAAAGGTTAGGTTTGGTTAGAATTGAAAAAGAGTTAGAAGGTTAAAATTAATGAGTTAGGAAAAAAAATGGGTAAAGTAAGTGGTATGATGAACATTTTCTAAGTAACGAAAGTTCACAAATAAAAGCAACAGATAACTCAAATTTAAACAAGGAAGTTAGGGATGAATCAAATGAAAATATCAAAGAGTGTGATTGAATCATCCAAGATGTAATTTATAAACCAGGAAATTAAAAAGAATAAGAAAGCGTGCCCTGTCATCCATGAATTAGTTGGGTAAAAGCAGAGTAAAGCAGAGTTCAAAGTACCCAAAACCAAGACATGAATGGAAACAAAACATTTTACAGAAAATTTGGGCAGCATTCTGGCTAAAATCGGATGTTCTCGGAAAATAAACAGCAATCATAATAGTTCATATGAAATAAAATATAGCTGTAATCACATATAAGGAATATGAACATGAAAAGCAGTGTAAAAAGCAGCACGAAAGCAAGAAATTACAGCATATGAGCAGTACGAACAGCACAGCAGAATTGCGAAAATTAGAAAATAAGAAGCACAAACAGCGCAATTAATCAGGCCTAAATCCACTAACCACATCCTAGGCGACCTAACAACCTAGAATCCACTACAACATGCATATCTAACTAGCCTAATGATAAACATAAACAGAAAAAATATGGAATTAACTAAGAATGATAGAAGGGTGGCGTTCTACGGAACCTGGTGGGTGTATGAATGAAGGCGGGGCAGAGAGGTGGCTGGGGGATGGTGGTGGTGGCGTCCGATGCTGCGGAGGTAGGTTGTGCGGCGGCGGTGGTGGCTGTTCAGAGGCAGGGGCTTCGGGAAGGGTAATGGGGGTAGGAGGGAAAGGGTTGGGACGGGGGTTGAGGGTGGTGGTTGTGGGCGGATAGGGGTTGAGGGTGGTGGTGGTGGTTCTGGGTGGTCGTCGGGAGTTGCGGTGGGCGGTGGTGGTTGCTCGAAGTTGTGGGTGGTGGTTGTGGAGAAAAGAGAGGAAGGAAAAGGGTTGGGAGGGTGACGCGAATGGGTAGGGTTCGCGTGACTGGGGGGTTAGTAAATTTGAATCCACGCGATCGCGGGGAGCACGCAGTCGCGTGGCTGGGGTGAAATGGGGGTTGACGTGATCGCTTGGTTGACGCGATCGCATGGGATTGGTAAATAATGAATGGTGCGATCGCGTAGGCGATGCGATCGCGTTGCTGGAAATCGTGAGAAACGCACAATTCCAGCGTCGCTTCAGCGCAACTCTCTGTCTCCTTTCAGGTGGTGCGCTATCCACGTGACGCGATCGCGTCGCTCACGCTGTCGTGTGGGATTAGTGTTTGTGCATGTGACGCGATCGCGTCAGGGATGCGATCGCGTGGGTCATTTGTGCGAAGCGCACAATGGCCGCATGATTCCAGCCTAACTTTCTGGGTGTTGGATCTTTTCGCCGATTTCCATATCACGCGGCCGCATGGATGACGCGGACGCGTGGGTGGTAGTTTGTCATAAGTGACGCGATCGCATGTGTCAAGCGGTTGCGTTGCGCACTGATAAACCCCGTTTTGACGGTTTATCTTGTATTGATTTTAAGAGATTTTATCACCTTTTACCCACATTTATCCATTGAATTAGCATAGTTTTGTGATTGTCTCCTTATTTGTGCTTAGATGTGAAAACATGCTTTTTAGGACTTAAAATAGCTAAATCTAACTCTCCTTGATTCCATTAGATGCCTTGATATGTTTGTTAGTGATTTCAGATTGAAAAGGGCTAGGAATGGATCAAAGGAGTGAAGAGGGAAAGCATGCAAAGTGGAGAAATCATGAAAAGTCAAAGAAGTTGAACTCGCCCATGGACGCGCGCGCGCACCTGGCGCTTGCGCGCACCTTGCGAATCACACCATGGACGCGTACGCGTGCTGTGCACGTACGCGTCGGTGATGGTTTATGATTTTCTAATGAAAACGTGACCAACAAATTCTCAAGGGTTGTGTAGCCCAATTCCAACCAACTTTGGCGCCTAAACTGCTATTTAAAGCCAAGGATTGAAGAGCAAAGGGAGATTAGTCCATTTCCACTCATTAGGATTAGTTTAGAAGTAGTTTCTAGAGAGAGAAGCTCTCACTTCTCTCTAGGATTAGGATTAGGATTAGGTTTAGTTCTTAGATCTAGGTTTTAATCTTTGCTTTCTTCTACTTCTACCTTTCAATTCCTTGTTGCTACATTCATCTTCTTCTATTCTTTTGTTGTAATTTCCTTTATGTTGTTCTTGCATTTTGTTGTAGATCTACTTTTGTTTCTTCTACTCTCTTTCAATTCAATCAAGGTAATCCATAATAAATGTGTTTCTTTTGATTGTTGTTGTTAATTCCTTTCAATAATTGTTGTTAGATTTCATTCTTGGTGTCAATTTACTATGCTTTTCTTTTGTGCCTTCCAAGTGTTTGATGAAATGCTTGGTTGGATTTTAGAATAGAATTTTATGCTCTTGGCTTGGAGAGGTAATTTAGGAACTCTTGAGTTACTAATGCCCAAGTAATTGATGATTGGGATCCATTGACTCTAGTTCTCACTAATTGAATTAGTGGAGAGTTAGGACTTATGGACTAGGATTGATATAGCTCATTTGACTTTCCTTTACTACTAGTTAGAGGATGATTTAATGAGATTAATCCTTGCCAATTCTCATATTGTGGTTAGTGATTAGGATAGAGATCCTTGACCACCAACCCTTGCCAAGACCTTTTTAGGCCTTAGTTTACTTTCTTGCTATTTATCTTTCATGCTTCTTATCAAAACCCCAAAATAACTCACAACCAGTAACAAGACACTTCATTGTAATTCCTAGGGAGAACGACCCGAGGTTCCAATACTTTGGTTTATAAATTTTAGGGGTTTGTACTAGTGACAAACAACTTTTTGTATGAAAGGATTATTGTTGGTTTAGAAACTATACTTGCAACGAGAATTCATTTGTGAAATTCTAAACCGTCAAAAATCCAATCTTCAAAATGGCGCCGTTGTCGGAGAATTGCAATGGTGTTATGTTATTGGTTATTGTATATATGTGAATATTGTGAATAGCTTGCTTTTTAGATTGCTTGTTAGTTTTTGCTAGTCTTAGTATTTTGTTTCATTATTTCTTATTAGTTTTTGTTTCTTATTTTCTCTTGCTACCATGAATTCTCATTTTGGCTATGAGTGTGATTACAATTATGTTGTAGGTGATGAGAGCTACAATGAGGATGTGTATCAAGGATGGGACAATCAAAGGTGGGAGGAGCAATGCGCATATGATCAATCTTCATGGCAACAACCCCCACCAATGCACTATGAAGAAGATCCAATTTTTGATGCATATCAATCCAATGGCTATGGTGAATCTCCTTGTGATTTTCAAGAACCACCACCATATGCCTATAAGTCATATCCTCAACATGAACCTCAACCACACTCACAAGCCTATTTTCAACAAACACCTCCATATGACCATGATCCTTACCCACCATATCAACCTCCTTTTGACCCATATGAGCCATACATGGAACCACAATTCCAAGATTACTACTCCCAAGAACCACCTCAATACACACCACCACCTTACCAAGAAGAACCACCTTCCTATAATGAACCCTTTCTCCAAGACAATGAACCCTCTTATCCAAGGACAAATGCAAAGGGAGGCACTAGAATTTATGGCTACCTTGACCAAGGTAGTAAGCATTTTAGCCTCCCAATGCTTGAGCACGCAAAGCACTCCCATGGTCATATGTGGAGAATCTAAGGAAGAGCATAGCATGAAGGAGGGATTGGAAACTCCGGTGGAAAAGGAGGAAGGCTACTTTGTGTTAGAACAATTGGAGGAACCTATGACCATTGAAGAAGAGGAAGAAGTGGTTGAAGACTTAGGAGATGCGGAACCCCCTTGGGAACCTAGAGTTGAAGAAAACCCCTCCAAGAAGATTGAAGTTGATGTTGAGGAGGAATGTGCACAACCTCCGAGGCATATTCTATATGAAGACTTGGAGAGAATGAAGCAAGAATTGAGTTCCCTTGGTGATGAAGATCATGCATCCAATTTTCTTGGTGAAGAATCCTTTGAATTTGAAGAACCTTCTCCCAATGAATTTGAAAGTGATGTGGAGGTAGATTTCTCTCAACCTCCCATTTATGACTTGAGTGATGGAGAAGAGTTAGATGAAGTTGGTGAACAAAGGATTGAGAATGAAGAAGTTTATGAAGAGGTGGTGATTGACAAGGAAGCAAACAAGGGAGTAGAGCTTGCAAGCACATTGGAGATACCTCTCCCCAAGCCACCACAATCCATTTTCTCATTCAAGTGGGTAAATTCCTTATACTTAAGCTTTGCTATTCCCCTTGAATATGGTTTGCTTGAGACGGATGGTCAACTTAGAAAAATTAGTGGCTTAAAGAGTAAAAAGGAGAGGGTTAGTGGTTGGAAGCATCATCCTAGGTTCATTATGGTCACATATCCAAAGCTTGATAGCAAAGGTTGGTGTATAACTAGAGTACATGGGTCTAGAAGGATGTTTGGTCACTTTGTTGAGAATTCACCTTGCTCACCACCTACATGGATTAATGATAATCAACTTGGAGATGAGTGTGAAGACAAAATATGGGATCCGGGAACACATGAGGATCAACATTGGGAGCCCATGGTTTATGAAGAACTCCATCAAAGCTTGGAGATATTAATCTTGAATGATGGAGCTTATTGGAAGTCCAAGCATTGGTGGAAGTTCCAAGATGAGTACAAGCACAAGCCACCTTGAGAGAAGCTCCCCATAAGTCCAACTTAAGGACAATAAACAAAAGTGCTAGGTGGGAGACAACCCACCATGGTAACTTCTTTTCATTTTCTCTTTTTGTAAATATTGGTAAAATTAGTTTAATTTTGTGTTTTGTTTAGTTAGTTGAGTATATTTGGTAGTTTAGTATGTTAAATAAGATTTTATGTTGTTTTGGCAGCTGTTTGGAGGTTTGGAATGCTTGGATTGGTGCAAAAACATAGAAAAAAATTTTGAAAAACAGAGCACCATCCACGCGTATGCGCACTGCGTGCGTACGCGTGCATCAAGCGTTTTGGACCATCCACGCGAGCGCGCCATCCACGCGTACGTGTGGATTGAGAAGTTCCACCCTCCATGCATTTTCCAGAGAGTTGTGCCTACGCCGTGCCAACGTTGTGCCTCTGGCACAAACCCCACTCACGCGCACGCGCACATGACGCGTACGCGTCACTCTCGAAATAAGCCATCCGCGCGCGCGCGCCATGCGTGCGTACCGCGTGGATGTCCTTTCTTCCATCCATTTCTCTTCTTTTCCTGTTTCCATTTCTTTCCTTATCCTTTTTTCTTCCCTTCTTCTACTCCTCATCCAACACTTCCAAACACCATCGATAACCATTTATTTTAGTTAGTTATTAGTTAGTTAGTTAGTTGTTAGTTAGTTAGTTAGTTAATTAGTTAGTTAGTTAGTTGATTAGTTAGTTTTAGTTTAGTTTTCATTTTATTTTCTCTTTTTTTCATCATAAGTGTTGGATTATTGACTTTGTTTACTATACATTGCTGCCCCTTATTGCCTAAATTCTCATTTAGCATTAATGTTTTTAGATAATCTTTGTTGGATTCTATGATTGAGGTTATATTTTGCTACTTGGTTTTGAGTTTTTCATGCTTACCTTTTGAAAAATACCAAGTGATGAGAATTGCCTTTGAGCTTGTAACTCTTTTGAATTGCATGTTGTAGCTAGCCACCATGTGGTTTGAGCCTTATTCTTCGATTAGGCAACCTCTTGATGGATAATGTTGTGCATTTTCCTTAATGCATTGTGTTTCATGATCATATGCATCCATATGTTTTAGCTTGAATGCTTCCATGCTTCTCTAATGCTTGTTTTACCTTACAAGCTTACTTAAAGCATCTCAAGCACACTAGGATAAGTGAAGTGCATGCTTCTTTTGTGACATAACTTTTAGGCTACTGTGTGTTCTAAACCGCGCAATTTAGAATTCACACACTTATTTGTCATTCATGTCACACTAATCCACTCACTCATTTCTAGTGATTAGTTCCCATTCCAACAATGTATGCTTCCTTGTTTTTATATCTTCTCATCTTATGGTGTTATATTTTTGTTTTTCATGAACAATGCACCACAAGCAAACATGGAAGCAAGACTAAGAACACGCAGCAATCCGGAGAGTCGCCGTACCCCCTTGTTCATCTTTGAATGCACCGAGGACGGTGCAAACTTTTAAGTGTGGGGAGGTCGTCTGACCGGTCGGCGATTTTGGGTGACAAATTTCTAATCCCAACACTTTTGCATTTCATTTTAGGATTCTAGGATTGTTACTTTCATTTTTCTATTTTTGCATATATATACACAATAAGCTTAGTCAAAATAATGAAAATTTTCAAGATTTCTATCTATAGGGCACCAGTTGATTTAAGTGAAAACCTTTTCATAGAACTTGCTTGAATTATATATATTGTGGATCATGTTTTTGAGCTAAGAACACAAGCTTGTGAGATTTGAGCCTAATGGTGTGGTTACATCTTATAACCACTTATTTTCCTTCTTGTGCGTAATTGTTCTCTTTCTATAATTGTAATATTTGATTTGTTTGATTCTTTATGTCCATTATTTTGTGTATTCATGCATTTATATGATTGAGGCCATTATTTCATTAACTCACTTACCCAAATAGCTCACCTTTTATCTTCCATTGTTAGCCAATTTGAGCCTACGATTAACCCACTTGGTTCTTTAATTTAGCACATTACAAGCCTCAAAGCGGAAAACAATAAATGTCCTTAATTTAGATCTTTGATTGGCTTAGGCTAGTGTGCGTGAGTACCATTCAAGTGTGGGAATCTTAGGACATTGGGGGAATAAAAAGGGTAGTTTTGTATTTTTATTGAAAATATTGGGAATTGGGTACATACTCATGTATTGATCAAATGTAAAACCTTATGCATTAATGTTCTTGTATATAGAAAGAAAAAAATGAGAAAAACAAAGAAAAAGAAATAAAAGTGAAATATATGTTGATTGTTAGAAGAAGAACAAATCTTGAAAAGCATGATTAGGGGAGAATTGAGAGAATCAACCCCAAACACCGAGCGAATAGAGTGCAAATACATCCGGTGAGGGTTTGATGCTCAATTACATGTTTCCACCTATGATCATCTCCTTTCATGCAAGTTGTAAAAAAAAATATTTAATAACTCAATTCAATTGTTGATTAGACTTGCTAGTCCTTAGCCAGTGTGCTTATATATGCATTCTTGGGAATTGCTTTATTTTGACCAAGCAATTGCATTCATGTAGATAGTTGCATATAGGTAGATTGCATTTAGTTAGTTTCCAATGAATAAACGCCATACCCTTACTTCATTCTTGGTTTAAGCATGAGGACATGGTTGGTTTAAGTGTGGGGAGGTTGATAAACCCCGTTTTGACGGTTTATCTTGTATTAATTTTAAGAGATTTTATCACCTTTTACCCATATTTATCCATTGAATTAGCATAGTTTTGTGATTGTCTCCTTATTTGTGCTTAGATGTGAAAACATGCTTTTTAGGACTTAAAATAGCTAAATCTAACTCTCCTTGATTCCATTAGATGCCTTGATATGTTTGTTAGTGATTTCAGATTGAAAAGGGCTAGGAATGGATCAAAGGAGTGAAGAGGGAAAGCATGCAAAGTGGAGAAATCATGAAAAGTCAAAGAAGTTGAACTCGCCCATGGACGCGCGCGCGCACCTGGCGCTTGCGCGCACCTTGCGAATCACCCCATGGACGCGTACGCGTGCTGTGCACGTACGCGTCGGTGCTGGTTTATGATTTTTTAATGAAAACGTGACCAACGAATTCTCAAGGGTTGTGGGGCCCAATTCCAACCAACTTTGGCGCCTAAACTGCTATTTAAAGCCAAGGATTGAAGAGCAAAGGGAGATTAGTCCATTTCCACTCATTAGGATTAGTTTAGAAGTAGTTTCTAGAGAGAGAAGCTCTCACTTCTCTCTAGGATTAGGATTAGGATTAGGTTTAGTTCTTAGATCTAGCTTTTAATCTTTGCTTTCTTTTACTTCTACCTTTCAATTCCTTGTTGCTACATTCATCTTCTTCTATTCTTTTGTTGTAATTTCCTTTATGTTGTTCTTGCATTTTGTTGTAGATCTACTTTTGTTTCTTCTACTCTCTTTCAATTCAATCAAGGTAATTCATAATAAATATGTTTCTTTTGATTGTTGTTGTTAATTCCTTTCAATAATTGTTGTTAGATTTCATTCTTGTTGTCAATTTACTATGCTTTTCTTTTATGCCTTCCAAGTGTTTGATGAAATGCTTGGTTGAATTTTAGAATAGAATTTTATGCTCTTGGCTTGGAGAGGTAATTTAGGAACTCTTGAGTTACTAATGCCCAAGTAATTGATGATTGGGATCCATTGACTCTAGTTCTCACTAATTGAATTAGTGGAGCATTAGGACTTATGGACTAGGATTGATATAGCTCATTTGACTTTCCTTTACTACTAGTTAGAGGATGATTTAATGAGATTAATCCTTGCCTATTCTCATATTATGGTTAGTGATTAGGATAGAGATCCTTGACCACCAACCCTTGCCAAGACCTTTTTAGGCCTTAGTTTACTTTCTTGCCATTTATCTTTCATGCTTCTTATTAAAACCCCAAAATAACTCACAACCAATAACAAGACACTTCATTGTAATTCCTAGGGAGAACGACCCGAGGTTCCAATACTTCGGTTTATAAATTTTAGGGGTTTGTACTAGTGACAAACAACTTTTTGTATGAAAGGATTATTGTTGGTTTAGAAACTATACTTGCAACGAGAATTCGTTTGTGAAATTCTAAATCGTCAGAATAGACTCCAGGATCCCAAACTTTTCTTCTACACCCATCTTTGTCTTGATCTACATCTTTCCAGTCGGGTGATGAGTAATCTGAATTCTCACTGCAGTGACCAAACAGCTTCCGAGATCCTTTGAATTGAGCTTGACACCAATTCCTGCACCTCAAATTGAAGTGCGAAACCTCATTGAATCTTGCATACTAGCGCTGAATGTGAGTCATTTCCTTTTTTCTCTTAAAGCCGCAAAGAGCTCTAAGCTGGCCATCTGTTTCAAGCAAACCATATTCAAGTGGAAAAGTAAAGATAAGAGTCAAGGATTTTACCCACTTAAAGTATGTGTTGGTTGGCAGTGGCCTTGGGATTGGTGTTTTTAGTGGTTCTGCAAGCTCTACTCCCTTGTGTTCTTCAGCGAATTCCTCCACCTCTTTGCAAATTTCTTCAGCTTCACCCATGTTTTGATCAAAGTCACTGATATCTTCCTCATCACTTGAGTCATAAATAGGAGGTTGAGAGAAGTTGACCTCAGCATCATCTTCATATTCACTTGGGGAAGATTCTTCTGTCTCAAAGAATTCACTTGCGGATGCAAGTTCATTACTAAGAGGACTTGACTTATGATCATCATCATCAAGGAAACATGTGTCTTGGATAATTCCGTCTAGTTCCCCATAAGATATCTGCATTGGGGGCTGCGTAACTTCCTCTTTAGCATCAATTGTAATATCCTTGACGGAATTCTCCACAACTCTAGATTCAGGTGGCGGTTCGGCATCTCCTAAATCTTCAACCAACTCTTCTTCTTCTACAATGACAGCTTCCTCTATTTGTTCCAGTACGAAGTTATGCTCTATGCTGTCCACTGGAGCTTCTAGTGTCTTTTTCGTGCTGCATTCTTCATTAGATTCTCCATATGAAGCCATGGGAGTCTGTTGAGTGCCTGAACGTCTAGAAGATAATTGATTTATTGCTTGCTCCAGTCGATGAAGGGTTGCAATAAATTGTTTTTCGATGCGAACCTGTGATTCTTGGCTTGATTGATATGGACATGGTGCATAGGAGAGTGGTGGTTCTTGGGAGTAATTGGATTGGCGTTGGGGTGGATAAGGATCACGCGGTAGTGAATGGTGAAAAGAAGCTTGTGAGTATGGTGGGTTGAGGTTGTGTTGAAAGGATGGTCTCTGAGCACAGGGTGGGGCTTGTTGGTAGTTACAAGGCAGTCCACCAAATCTATCAGTTTGGTATGCATTGTAGAATGATCTCTGTCCATTGTATTTTGGAAGGTGTTGTTGCCTAAAGGGTTGATCAGATCCTTTGGACTCCGTCCATCTTTGATTGCTTAGACCTTGATGCATAGTCCTGTTATAGCTTCCATTCCTTACAACAAAATTAGAGCCAAACTCAAAACGAGAGGGGTGAGAATTCATAGTAGTTATCAGAAATAAGAGGGAAGAAAGAAAACAAATAAACAAGTAAAAGAAAAATATTTTTTTTGAAAAATATTTACAATAACCAATAATAAGGCACACGTTTGCAATTCTCCGGCAACCGCATCATTTTGAAGAACTGAAGATTGATGGTTTAGAAGTTATAGTAAACTCTCGTTGTAGGTATAGTTACTAAACCAAGCAATCAACCTTTCTTACAAACGTTTTGGTTGTCACAAGTAATAAACCCCTAAATAAATTGATAACCGAAGTATTTAAACCTCGGGTCGTCTTCTCAAGGAATTGCAGGGAGGTATGTTCTTATTATTGGCTATGAAAAAGGTAAAATTGGGGGTTTTGGAAATAAGGAAGAAGTATGACAAGTAATTCAAATAATAATTAAAATAAATAAATAACTATAAAATAAACTCTTGGCAAGATATGAAATTTCGGAAGTCCTATCCTAGTTACTCCTATAAGAATGGAAGTTAATCCCACTTAGTTAACCTTTGCGTAAGCAAGGGAAAGTCCAGTGAACCAATTGGTTAGATTTCCCAAGTCCTAGCCAACTCCTAAGGGAAGGCTAGAGTTAGTGGAATTCCAGTTAATTAGCCAACATAATAATCAATCATGAATAGTTGAGAACTCAAGAGCTTCCGGTTAATCAATTAAAGCCAATAGTAAATAATCTAAATTAAAATTAAAGAAAGGCAATCATGAGTCTGAAATACCTCAAATTATATTAAATAGAAAATGTCAATTCTAACATGGACAATATCATCAGCCAATTGGGAAACATCAATCAAACACAATTAAAAATATTAGAGTAAATAAAAGTAGAAGAGAAACATAATCCTAATCCTAAAATAAATTCTAATCCTAATCCTAATCCTAAGAGAGAGGAGAGAACCTCCCTCTCTAAAAACTACATCTAAAACTCAAAATTATGAATTATCAAAACATAATATGAATGGATGCATTCCCCCACTTCATAACCTTTGGTCTGTGCCTTCTGGACTTGGATTTGGGCCGAAAAGGGCTTTAGAAAATGCTGGGATCGTTTTCTGCAATTTCTGGTGTGTGGCCTCTGTTACGCATCCGCGTGGGTCAGGCGGTCGCATCATCCGGAGTTTTCCATGTCACGCGGCCGCGTCAGTCATGCGTCCGTGTCATATGCGTTTCTCTCAAGGCGCGCGATCGCGTCAGTCACGCGTTCGCGTCGCACTCTCGTCGCACTGACACGCGGCCGCGTCGCTGCCAGTTTCTTCAAGAACTCCATTTCAAGCTTTCCTTCCATTTTCACATGTTTCCTTTTTATCCTTTAAGTCACTCCTGCCTTGGAATATCTGAAATTACTCAACACATGAATCACGGCATCGAATGGCAATAAAAGATAATTAAAATTAATATTTCTAAAGCCTAGAAAACATGTTTTTCACATACATCACATAATAAGGAAGAGAAAGTAAAAACATACAATTTCACATGCATAAGTGGGTAAAGGACTGAATAAAACACTCAAATTCAGCACAAATTATATCATAAAATATGGGTTCATCAGACACCTTCAAGCAAGCCATACGAAACGGCAAGCTCCTCGAGTTCACCAAAATCATCAGAGAACAAAAAAGCACGGGCAGAGATAGATCACCGGCACAGGAAAGGCGCACCCCAAGAGCAAAAAGACAAGCTGCCCAGGAAAGTCCTGAAAGCGACCCAACGATAATAGTCAACGTCATCACGGGTAAAGACACACCAGGAAAATCAATGTCAGCACTAAAAAAGGACCTCAAGATCCTGGCAGTAAGCAACCAGGCCCCGACTCTGACCACCACAGAAGCAATAACATTTTCTCCCAAGGATTGCCAACATGGCACCTCGTCGAAAGATGCTCCATTCGTCATTTAAGCAAAAATCGGAGTAGGGCTAGTCAAACAGATAATAGTCGACACCGGGGCAGACTCCAACATGCTCTTCAGAGAAACCTTCAATAAGTTTAAACTCCGAAACGAAAACTTAGGAACATACCGCGATGGTGTAATCGGGCTCAGGGACAACTTCCTCAAACCCGATGGCTCCATCCTCCTCGCACTCACCATCGGGACTGGACCCAGAGGAAGACGATGTTATCTGAGTTTGTAGTCCTCCAAGACTCCACAACTTACAACATCATCCTCGGGAGGAAAAAAAATCAACGAGCTCTCCGCTGTCATCTTCACCAAGTTTTTACTCATGAAGTTCATAGCGGAAGACGGTTCCATCGGGACAATTCACGGGGACTGAGCAATCGCAAGAGAATGCGACAACACTAGCCTAACCCTCTGCAAAAGATCCCGCGATGTGGTCGGCATCTTCTTAGCCGACCTAGATGCCTGGCAGGACAGTCAGCCCAGACTAGAACCGGAGGGAGACATGGAGCAACTATAGATAGGGCAGACCAAAGAAGAATATACATTCATCAATAGGAATCTACCATACGACCTCAAAGAAGACCTCACACGCCTCCAAAAAGAGAGTAGAGACTTGTGATGAGTCCATATTTTTTGATATATTTTGATTCAATTTGGATGGATTCTAGCATATGAACTCACACTTAAGCACCAAAATAGCATACTTTTGTGTTTAATCCCTATTTTGATCCTAAATATGAAAATATAAAATTCTGTGCTTGAAATGAGCAATTTAATTCCACTTTTATTCCATTCAATGCCGTGATATGGTTTGTGAGTGATTTCAGGCCTTGAAGGTATGAATGGATGGCCAAAAGCGGAAGAAAGCATGTACAAGGGAGAAAACATGAAGAAAACAAGGAAAAGCACACACAGCAAAGTGTGCGTACGCACAAGCACCTGTGCGTGCGCACAGGTCAATTTTTAACCGACTGTGCGGACGCATAAATCTGTGCGTTTGCACAGGTCCCTGCACATGATTGCATTAATGAAACACATGTTGCGCGAATTTGGAGGCCCTTGTCTCATTTTTGGAAGGCTGAATTGCTGAATTGGAGAGCTATATAAAGGGAGAATCAACACATATGAACACACTTTTTTTTAATTAAGTAGTAGTAGTATAGGAAGCTTCCATAGGAGTAGGAGTAGTGTAGATAGTAGAACTCTCTTAGGGTTTAATTTCCATTTCAATTGTAGCATTTTATAGCAAGCTTTGATCTTTCATTTTGCTTCTTTAATTGTACGTACTCTTAATTTCCTTTTAATTAAAGCACTTTTATTTTTATTTCCTTTGGTTCAAGTTACTTTGTTTATATTGCAATTTTGTGTTTCTTGAAGTTTTGATTAATGAATTTTTTGTTTCATGCTCCCTTTATGTTTGATTACTTGTTTACATTTGGTTTTGTTGATAGTTGGTTATAGTTTTCTAATTTTCCTTGCAATTTTCCATAGTTTACTTTTATGCACACAAGGTGTTTGTGAAAATGCCAACTTTAGATTTTGAGTAGATTTTCACACCTTGGCTTGTGGCTTGAGTTCCTAGGATACTAAAGTCATAATGTCCGATATTTAGTGGTAATTCTTGGGTAGTTAGTTGACTCTTGTTTCCATTGACGCTAGACTTTTATCAACTAGTTTGGTAAGTTGGTTAGGACTTATGGATTAAGGTCAATTATGCTTGCTTGACTTACTCCTCGATGGTTGGGGTTGATTAGGTGAGATTGACTCATGATAATTACCATAGTCGTGGTTATGGCAATGATAGGATTCCTTGGATCCTCAATTCCCAAGTCAAGGCTTCTTTTATGCATTTTCACTAGTTTTGATCTTGTTTGCTTTTACTTGCATTAATTACCAATTTTGAGCATTCCTTAGCTCCTTTTACTCTTTTGTTCTTTTAGTTTTGCTAAAACCTCTTTTTCTCCTATCAATCGAAAGCGTATAACACTTCAATTGTGTCCTAGGGAGAACGACTTGAGGTTTGATTACTCTCAGTTTATATTTGTTTTGAATTTTAACATTTGATTGTCAGAGTTTATTGTGGGTTTGGACTATGCTACCAACGAATTGAAGTTTGTTTTGATTGATTCGGAACCATACAATAGACACTCACTACATCAAATTTGGCGCCGTTGCCGGGGAAGCAATTGGTGTTATATCTTTTGGTTGATGTGAATATGTTAATAGTGTAAATAGCGCTTTTTGGTTGTTTGTTTGCTTTTGTTAGTAGGTTTTTTCTTTAGGTTTTCTTAATGACTTTTTCACACCATCACCACAATGCACCCCAATGGAGCCCAAACTCTTACCTTTATAGTCACCAATCTTACACACCATCACCTCACTATGTCAAAAACAAAACCCTTACCCTAATGAGTTTGATTTTCAACCTCTATCACCTCCATCTTCATCTTCATATATGGATCAAGCCACACAAGAAGTACTTTTCATGCTCATTCAAGAACAACAAGAGTTTCAGAAGAAGCACGAGCAAGTCATGTCTACCTTAGCAAAAGCTTTAGATCATTTAGTTTTAGTGCGTTCATGCCACAAGCAAGAAATTCTAGTGGATGAATGTGTGAAACCAAGTGAAAAGTGTGGAGTGCGAGAAGAATTGCAAAATCAAGAAGGAGATGTCAAGTCACAACATGAAGTACAAAAAGAGATAAATGAAGAGTTGGTAGGAATTAGCCAAGAGGATTTCATCATGCAAGATTTTTTGTCCGACTTGGGCAATTCCTTCAATGACCTTTATGAGTCTCCATTGTTAGATTTGGAAGAAGATGTTGATGTGTACTTCACACAACCTCCAATTTTTTACTTGAGTGATGATGAAGTAGATTCAAGAGAGGTTGAGGAAGATTTTAGTCGCCAAGAGGTGAAAGCATTTGTGCAAGATAGAATTGAGTGGGTGAAGAATTCTCCAACAAGCTTTCTAGCCCTACATCAATATGCCGTTCTTGAAACGGATGGTCAACTTTGAACCTTTCTTGGAGTAGTGGATGGTGATGCAAAGAATGTTGATTGGCCAAGAAATGGAAAGTTCATCCAAGAAGCCAATCCAACATTTAGAGCTCAATTATGGTGCAAGAGTCAAGTTAGTGGATTCCGGAAAATGCACAAGTGTCCTAATGGTGATTTAAGACATCGTTCATCCAAGTACAAGAGTGAAGATCAAGAAGAGGATGGACACAAGACTAGAGTATAGGATCCGGGCATTGGTTTTATGAGTCAACACTTATGGATCCTAGTTGCTAGCTTGGAATCTTTCATGAGTTTGATGCAATCTAATTGGGACTCCAGATGTCAAATCAATAGCAAACTTGGTTGGAGATTCAAGGAGGAGTGGAAGCATAAGCCGCGCTAACGAGGATCTCCTCACCAAGTCTAACTTAGGACTATAAACCAAAGTGCTAGGTGGGAGACCCCCCATGGTAATATCCTTCTAACTTCCTCTCATTTACCTTTTATTTCATGAATAATTGGCTATATTGCTTGGTTGGTTAGATTTATTTTGATGTTTGTTAAGTAATTTTAGTAAAATAATATGTTTTTGGGAATTTTGTGATGTTTTCGGACTTGAAAATTTATTTGGGATGTCATGTTTGATGCCTTGGAGGCAAAATTTTTGTTGCAGGATTGGAGACTTGTGCGTGCACACGGCCTTGTGTGTCCGCACAGATCCCCTGTTTTCCAGTTCCCATGCGTACGCACATCAACGTGCGCACACACACCCTTAAACACCCCCTATGTTCCCAGCACACGCACAGGCTGTGCGTGGGAACACCATCTTTCCCCTCCTATGCGTCCGCACACCATGCGTGCGGCCGCACACTTTCATCTCCAAAAAATAAAAAATAAAAACAAAAACAAACACCTTTGTGTGTGCGTGGTGCAAGAAATTGCAATCACACTTTCGCAATCCGCACAACTAACCAGCAAGTGCACTGGGTCGTCCAAGTAATACCTTACGTGAGTAAGGGTCGAATCCCATGGAGATTGTTGGCTTGAAGCAAGCTATAGTTATCTTGTTGTTCTTAGTCAGGATGCCAATAGGGTTCTTTCGTTTTAACAGTAAAAAGTCAAAGGGCATAAGATAAATACTTATTGTGCAATAATGGAGAATATGTTAGAGTTTTGGAGATGCTTTGTCCTCTTTATTTCAACTTTTCTCTTGTACTCCTCTTCACACACGCAAGTCTCCTTCAATGGCAAGCTGTATGTAGGGTGTCACTGTTGTCAATGGCTACTTTCCATCCTCTTAGTGAAAATGGTCCAAATGCTCTGTCACAGCACGGCAAATCATCTGTTGGTTCTCGATTATGCCGGAATAGAATCTATTAATTCTTTTACGTCTGTCACTACGCCCAATGGTGGGCGAAGTTGTGATCATCAATGGCGCCATCAACATGGTACGCACAATTGTAATCTCAACTCTTTATCACAACTTCGCACAACTAACCAACAAGTGTACTGGGTCGTCCAAGTAATAAACCTTACGCGAGTAAGGGTCGATCCCACAGAGATTGTTGGTATGAAGCAAGCTATGGTCACCTTGTAAATCTTAGTCAGGAAAACTCAAATGATTATGGATGATGTATGACTAAAACATAAAGATAAAGATAGAGATACTTATGTAATTCATTGGTAGGAATTTCAGATAAGCGAATGGAGATGCTTTGTCCCTTCCGTCTCTCTGCTTTCCTACTGTCTTCATCCAATCCTTCTTACTCCTTTCCATGGCAAGCTGTATGTAGGGTTTCACCGTTGTCAGTGGCTACCTCCCATCCTCTCAGTGAAAATGTTCAACGCACCCTGTCACGGCATGGCTAATCATCTGTCGGTTCTCAATCAGGTTGGAATAGAATCCAGTGATTCTTTTGCGTCTGTCACTAACGCCCAGCCTTCAGGAGTTTGAAGCTCGTCACAGTCATTCAATCATTGAATCCTACTCAGAATACCACAGACAAGGTTTAGACCTTCCGGATTCTCTTGAATGCCGCCATCAATTCTAGCTTATACCACGAAGATTCCGATTAAGGGATCCAAGAGATATCCACTCAATCTAAGGTAGAACGGAGGTGATTGACAGTCACACATTCATAGGTGAGAATGACGATGAGTGTCATGGATCATCACATTCATCAAGTTGAAGAACAAGTGATATCTTAGAACAAGAATAAGCCGAATTGAATAGAAGAACAATAGTAATTGCATTAATACTCGAGGTGCAGCAGAGCTCCACACCTTAATCTATGGTGTGTAGAAACTCCACCGTTGAAAATACATAAGAACAAAAGTGATCATTGGCTTCGGCCCCAGAGAGGGAACTAGAAGAACCAAGATGAAAATACAATTGCAAAAGGTCCTATTTATAGAGAACTAGTAGCCTAAGGTTTACAAAGATGAGTAAATGACATAAAAATCCACTTTCGGGCCCACTTGTGTGTGCTTGGGCTGGGCATTGAAGCATTTTCGTGTAGAGACTTCTCTTGGAGTTAAACGCCAGCTTTTGTGCCAGTTTGGGCGTTTAACTCCCATTCTTGTGCCAGTTCCGGCGTTTAACCGGGCAGTTTTGAGCTGATTTGAAACGCCAGTTTGGACCATCAAATCTTGGGCAAAGTATAGACTATTATATATTGCTAGAAAGCCCAGGATGTCTACTTTCAAACGCCGTTGAGAGCGCGCCAATTGGGCTTCTGTAGCTCCAGAAAATCTACTTCGAGTGCAGGGAGGTCAGAATCCAACAGCATCTGCAGTCCTTCTTAGTCTCTGAATCAGATTTTTGCTCAGGTCCCTCAATTTCAGCCAGAAAATACCTGAAATCACAGAAAAATACACAAACTCATAGTAAAGTCCAGAAAAGTGAATTTTAACTAAAAACTAATAAAAATATACTAAAAACTAACTAAAACATACTAAAAATATACTAAAAACAATGCCAAAAAGCGTATATATTATCCGCTCATCACAACACCAAACTTAAATTGTTGCTTGTCCTCAAGCAGCTGAAAATCAAATAAGATAAAAAGAAGAGAATATACAATGAATTCCAAAAACATCTATGAAGATCAGCATTAATTAGATGAGCGGGGCTTTTAGCTTTTTGCCTCTGAACAGTTTTGGAATCTCACTCTATCCTTTGAAATTCAGAATGATTGGCTTCTTTAGGAACTCAAAATCCAGATAGTGTCATTGAGTCTCCTAGTTAAGTATGATGATTCTTGAACACAGCTACTTATTGAGTCTTGGCCGTGGCCCAAAGCACTCTGTCTTCAAGTATTACCACCGGATACATACATGCCACAGACACATAATTGGGTGAACCTTTTCTGATTGTGACTCAGCTTTGCTAGAGTCCCCAATTAGAGGTATCCAGGGTTCTTAAGCACACTCTTTTTGCCTTGGATCACAACTTTATTTCTTTCTTTCTCTTTTTCTTTTTCTTTTTCTTTTTTTTTTCGTTTTTCTTCTTCTCTTTTTTTTTTGTATTCACTGCTTTTTCTTGCTTCAAGAATCATTTTTATGATTTTTCAGATCCTCAGTAACATGTCTCCTTTTTCATCATTCTTTCAAGAGCCAACATTCATGAACCACAATTCAAAAGACATATGCACTATTTAAGCATACATTCAGAAAACAAAAATATTGCCACCACATCAAAATAATTAATCTGTTATAAAATTCAAAATTCATGCAATTCTTCTCTTTTTCAATTAAGAACATTTTTCATTCAAGAAAGGTGATGGATTCATAGGACATTCATAACTTTAAGGCATAGACACTAAGACACTAATGATCACAAGACACAAACATATATAAACATAAGCATAATTTTCGAAAAACAGGAAAATAAGGAACAAGGAGATTAAAGAACGGGTCCACCTCAGTGATGGCGGCTTGTTCTTCCTCTTGAAGATCTTATGGAGTGCTTGAGCTCCTCAATGTCTCTTCCTTGCCTTTGTTGCTCCTCTCTCATGATTCTTTGATCTTCTCTAATTTCATGGAGGAGGATGGAGCGTTCTTGGTGCTCCACCCTTAGTTGTCCCATGTTGGAACTCAATTCTCCTAGGGAGGTGTTCAGTTGCTCCCAATAGTTTTGTGGAGGAAAGTGCATCCCTTGAGGCATCTCAGGGATTTGATGATGAGAGGGGTCTCTTGTTTGCTCCATCCTCTTATTAGTGATGGGCTTGTCCTCATCAATGGGGATGTCTCCCTCTATATCAACTCCAGCTGAATAACAGAGGTGACAAATGAGATGAGGAAAGGCTAACCTTGCCAAGGTAGAGGACTTGTCCGCCACCTTATAAAGTTCTTGGGCTATAACCTCATGAACTTCTATTTCTTCTCCAATCATGATGCTATGAATCATGATAGCCCGGTCTATAGTAAATTCGGACCGGTTGCTAGTGGGAATGATTTAGCGTTGGATAAACTCCAACCATCCCCTAGCCACGGGTTTGAGGTCATGCCTTCTCAGTTGAACCGGCTTCCCTCTTGAATTTCTCTTCCATTGGGCGCCCTCTTCACAAATGACTGTGAGGACTTGGTCCAACCTTTGATCAAAGTTGACCCTTCTAGTGTAAGGATGTTCATCTCCTTGCATCATGGGCAAGTTGAATGCCAACCTTACATTTTCCGGACTAAAATCCAAGTATTTCCCCCGAACCATAGTAAGCCAATTCTTTGGGTCCGGGTTCACACTTTGATCATGGTTCTTGGTGATCCATGCATTGACATAGAACTCTCGAACCATTAAGATTCCGACTTGTTGAATGGGGTTGGTAAGAACTTCCCAACCTCTTCTTCGGATCTCATGTCGGATCTCCGGATATTCACTCTTTTTGAGTTTAAAAGGGACCTCGGGGATCACCTTCTTCAAGGCCACAACTTCATAGAAGTGGTCTTGATGCACCCTTGAGATGAATCTCTCCATCTCCCATGACTCGGAGGTGGAAGCTTGTGCCTTCCCTTTCCTCTTTCTAGAGGTTTCTCCGGCCTTGGATGCCATAAATGGTTATGGAAAAACAAAAAGCAATGCTTTTACCACACCAAACTTAAAAGGTTTGCTCGTCCTCGAGCAAAAAAAAAGAAAGAAGATAGTAGAAGAAGAAGAAATGAAGGAGAAGGAAATGGCTTTGTGGTTCGGCCAAAGGGGGAGAAGTAGTGTTTAGGTTGTGTGAAAATGAAGGAGTGAAGAGGGGTTTATATAGGAGTGGAGAGAGGGGTAGGGTTCGGCTATGGGAGGGTGGGTTTGGGAGGGAAAGTGGTTTGAATTTGAATGGTGAGGTAGGTGGAGTTTTATGAAGGATGGATGTGAGTGGTGAAGAGAAAGATGTGATTTGATAGGTGAAGGGTTTTTGGGGAAGAGGTGTTGAGGTGATTGGTGAATGGGTGAAGAAGAAGAGAGAGAGTGGTGGGGTAGGTGGGGATCTTGTGGGGTCCACAGATCCTAAGGTGTCAAGGAAAAGTCATCCCTGCACCAAGTGGCGAGCAAAAAATACCCTCATGCCAATTCTGGCGTTAAACGCCGGGCTAGTGCCCATTTCTGGCGTTTAACGCCAACTTCTTTCCCTTTTCTGGCATTTAACGCCAGTCTGGTGCCCCTTTCTGGCGTTAAACGCCCAGAATGGTGCCAGACTGGGCGTTAAACGCCCATCTGCTAGCCTTACTGGCGTTTAAACGCCAGCAAGATCTTCCTTCAGGGTGTGCTATTTTTTTTTATGTTTTTCATTCTGTTTTTGATTTTTCAATTGATTTTGTGACTTCTTATGATCATCAACCTACAGAAAACATAAAATAAAAAGGAAAATAGATAAAATTTAACATTGGGTTGCCTCCCAACAAGCGCTTCTTTAATGTCAGTAGCTTGACAGTGGGCTCTCATGGAGCCTCAGAGATGCTCAGAGCAATGTTGGAACCTCCCAACACCAAACTTAGAGTTTGAATGTGGGGGTTCAACACCAAACTTAGAATTTGGTTGTGGCCTTCCAACACCAAACTTAGAGTTTGACTGTGGGGGCTCTGTTTGACTCTGTTTTGAGAGAAGCTCTTCATGCTTCCTCTCCATGGTGACAGAGGGATATCCTTGAGTCTTAAACACAAAGGATTCTTCATTCACTTGAATGATCAATTCTCCTCTGTCAACATCAATCACAGCCTTTGCTGTGGCTAGGAAGGGTCTGCCAAGGATGATGGATTCATCCATGTACTTCCCAGTCTCTAGGACTATGAAATCAGCAGGGAAGTAATGGTCTTCAATCTTTACCAGAACATCCTCTACAAGTCCATAAGCTTGTTTTCTTGAGTTGTTTGCCATCTCTAGTGAGATTCTTGCAGCTTGCACCTCAAAGATCCCTAGCTTCTCCATTACAGAGAGAGGCATGAGGTTTATGCTTGACCCTAGGTCACACAGAGCCTTCTTAAAGGTCATGGTGCCTATGGTACAAGGTATTGAAAACTTCCCAGGATCCTGTCTCTTTTGAGGTAATCTCTGCCTAGACAAATCATCCAATTCTTTGGTGAGCAAAGGGGGTTCATCCTCCCAAGTCTCATTGCCAAATAACTTGTCATTTAGCTTCATGATTGCTCCAAGGTATTTAGCAACTTGCTCTTCAATGACATACTCATCCTTTTCAGAGGAAGAATACTCATCAGAGCTCATGAATGGCAGAAGTAAATCCAATGGGATCTCTATGGTCTCAGTGTGAGCCTCAGATTCCCATGGTTCCTTATTGGGGAATTCATTGGAGGCCAGTAGACGTCCATTGAGGTCTTCCTCAGTGGCATTCACTGCCTCTCCCTCCTCTCCAAATTCGGCCATGTTGATGGCCTTGCACTCTCCTTTTGGATTTTTTTCTGTATTGCTTGGAAGAGTACTAGGAGGGAGTTCAGTAAATTTCTTGCTCAGCTGACCCACTTGTGCCTCCAAATTTCAAATGGAGGACCTTGTTTCAGTCATGAAACTTTGAGTGGTTTTGATTAGATCAGAGACCATGGTTGCTAAGTCAGAGTTGTTCTGCTTAGAACTCTCTGTCTGTTGCTGAGAAGATGATGGAAAAGGCTTGCCATTGCTAAACCTGTTTCTTCCACCATTATTGTTGTTGAAACCTTGTTGAGGTCTCTGTTGATCCTTCCATGAGAGATTTGGATGATTTCTCCATGAAGGATTATAGGTGTTTCCATAGGGTTCTCCCATGTAATTCACCTCTTCCATTGAAGGGTTCTCAGGATCATAAGCTTCTTCTTCAGATGAAGCTTCCTTAGTACTGCCTGGTGCATTTTGCATTCCGGACAGACTTTGAGAAATCAAATTGACTTGCTGAGTCAATATCTTGTTCTGAGCCAATATGGCATTCAGAGTATCAATCTCAAGAACTCCTTTCTTCCGATTAGTCCCATTGTTCACAAGATTCCTTTCAGAAGTGTACATGAATTGGTTATTTGCAACCATTTCAATTAGTTCTTGAGCTTCTGTAGGCGTCTTCTTCAGATGAAGAGATCCTCCAGCAGAGCTATCCAAAGACATCTTGGACAGTTCAGACAGACCATCATAGAAGATACCTATGATGCTCTATTCAGAAAGCATGTCAGAGGGACATTTTCTGATCAATTGTTTGTATCTTTCCCAAGCTTCATAGAGGGATTCTCCTTCCTTCTGTCTGAAGGTTTGGACTTCCACTCTAAGCTTACTCAATTTTTGAGGTGGAAAGAACTTTGCCAAGAAGGCATTGACTAGCTTTTTCCAAGAGTTCAGGCTTTCTTTAGGTTGTGAGTCCAACCATGTCCTAGCTCTGTCTCTTACAGCAAAAGGGAATAGCATAAGTCTGTAGACCTCAGGGTCAACCCCATTGGTCTTGACAGTGTAACAGATTTGCAAGAATTCAGCTAAAAACTGATGAGGATCTTCCAATGGACGTCCATGAAACTTGCAATTCTATTGCATTAGAGAAACTAATTGAGGCTTAAGCTCAAAGTTGTTTGCTCCAATGGCAGGGATAGAGATGCTTCTCCCATAGAAGTCAGGAGTAGGTGCAGTAAAGTCACCCAGCACCTTCCTTGCATTGTTGGCATTGTTGTTGTTTTTGGCTGCCATGGGTTCTTCTTCTTTGAAGATTTCTGTTAGGTCCTCTACAGAGAATTGTGCCTTAGCTTCTCTTAGCTTTCGCTTCAAGGTCCTTTCAGGTTCAGGATCAGCCTCAACAAGAATGCTTTTGTCTTTGCTCCTGCTCATATGAGAGAGAAGAAAACAAGAAAATATGGAATCCTCTATGTCACAGTATAGAGATTCCTTGAGGTGTCAGAGGAAAAGAAAAATGGAAGGAAGAGTTAGAAAATTCGAACTTATCAAGAAAGATGGAGTTCGAATTGTGCATTAAGGAATAATGTTAGTCCATAAATAGAAGGATGTGAGAAGAGGGAAAGAAATTTTCGAAAATAATTTAAAAAATTTTAAAAACATTTTGAAAAACTTTAATTGATTTTCGAAAACCATGATTGAGAAAGAAGTAAAGTGATTTTTGAAAAAGATTTTGAAGTTAGAAATTAAAAAGATTTGATTGAAAACTATTTTGAAAAAGATGTGGTTAAGAAGATATGATTGGTTTTAAAAAGATGTGATTGAGAAGATATGATCTGAAAAACATTTTAAAAAGATTTGATTTTAAAAATTAATAACTTGACTAACAAGAAAAGATATGATTCAAACATTAAACCTTTCTCAACAAAAAAGGCAACATACTTGACATGTTGAATCAAATCATTAACTGATAGCAAGTATTTTTGAAAATGGAAAGAAATTGATTTTGAAAAAGATTTGATTGAAAAGATATGATTTGAAAAAGATTTGATTTTGAAAAATTTTGAAAACCTGAAAAAAAATTTGAATTAAAAACAGAATCTTCCCTCTTGTGCCTTCCTGGCGTTAAACGCCCAGAATGGTATCCATTATGGCGTTTAACGCCCAAAACACTACCCTTTTGGGCGTTAAACGCCCAGCCAGGCACCCTGGCTGGCGTTTAAACGCCAGTTTGCCTTCCTCACTGGGCATTTTGAACGCCCAGCTTTTTCTGTGTAATTCCTCTGCTGAATGTTCTGAATCTTCAATCCTCTGTATTATTGACTTGAAAAGACATAAATTAAAAATATTTTTGGATTTTTAATGATGAGGAGTAATCAAAATGCAACTAAAATCAAATAACAATGCATGCAGACACCAAACTTAGCAGCTTGTATACTACTGACACTAACAAAATGAGAATGCATATGAGACACATAGACACTCAAGTCAATAGCATTCAAAGATCAGAGCAATGAAATCATCAAGAACAACTTGAAGATTAATGAAGACACATGAATGAATGCAATAAGAACAGAAACATGCAATTGACACCAAACTTAAAATCAGACTCTAGACTCAACAAGAAACATAAAATATTTTTGGTTTTTTTCGAAAATTAAGTGGAAAAAGAAAATAAACGTATCAAAATTCTTAATGAGAATTCCAGGAATCATGCAATGTTAGTCTAAAGCTTTAGTCTAAAGAAATTAGACATGGCTGAACAAGCTTCAGCAGGACATTGAATTCAAGAGCTAAATTGATGAAAATCAATCAGCCTTGGTGATGATAAGAACATCACCTGAAACACTAGAATTCATTCTTAAGAACTCTGAAGAAAAATACCTAATCTAAGAAACAAGATGAACCCTCAGTTGTCCAAACTCAACAATCCCCGGCAACGGCGCCAAAAACTTGGTGCCGTTGCCGGATCAAAAATTTGGCACTGATGTTACCGGACCAAAAGCATGCCGAAAACTCGAACAATCCCCGGCAACGGCGCCAAAAACTTGGTGGGCGAAGTTGTGATCATCAATGGCGCCATCAACATGGTACGCACAATTGTAATCTCAACTCTTTATCACAACTTCACACAACTAACCAGCAAGTGTACTGGGTCATCCAAGCAATAAACCTTACGCGAGTAAGGGTCGATCCCACAGAGATTGTTGGTATGAAGCAAGCTATGGTCACCTTGTAAATCTTAGTCAGGAAAACTCAAATGATTATGGATGATGTATGAATAAAACATAAAGATAAAGATAGAGATACTTATGTAATTCATTGGTGGGAATTTCAGATAAGCGAATGGAGATGCTTTGTCCCTTCCGTCTCTCTGCTTTCCTACTGTCTTCATCCAATCCTTCTTACTCCTTTCCATGGCAAGCTGTATGTAGGGTTTCACCGTTGTCAGTGGCTACCTCCCATCCTCTCAGTGAAAATGTTCAACGCACCCTGTCACGGCACGGCTAATCATCTGTCAGTTCTCAATCAGGTTGGAATAGAATCCAGTGATTCTTTTGCGTCTGTCACTAACACCCAGCCTTCAGGAGTTTGAAGCTCATCACAGTCATTCAATCATTGAATCCTACTCAGAATACCACAGACAAGGTTTAGACCTTCCGGATTCTCTTGAATGCCGCCATCAATTCTAGCTTATACCACGAAAATTCTGATTAAGGGATCCAAGAGATATCCACTCAATCTAAGGTAGAACGGAGGTGATTGAAAGTCACACGTTCATAGGTGAGAATTATGATGAGTGTCACGGATCATCACATTCATCAAGTTGAAGAACAAGTGATATCTTAGAACAAGAATAAGCCGAATTGAATAAAAGAACAATAGTAATTGCATTAATACTCGAGGTACAGCAGAGCTCCACATCTTAATCTATGGTGTGTAGAAACTCCACCGTTGAAAATACATAAGAACAAAAGTGATCATTGGCTTCGGCCCTAGAGAGGGAACTAGAAGAACCAAGATGAAAATACAATAGCAAAAGGTCCTATTTATAGAGAACTAGTAGCCTAAGGTTTACAAAGATGAGTAAATGACATAAAAATCCACTTCCGGGCCCACTTGGTGTGTGCTTGGGCTGAGCATTGAAGCATTTTCGTGTAGAGACTTCTCTTGGAGTTAAACGCCAGCTTTTGTGCCAGTTTGGGCGTTTAACTCCCATTCTTGTGCCAGTTCCGGCGTTTAACGCCGGGCAGTTTTGAGCTGATTTGGAACGCCGGTTTGGGCCATCAAATCTTGGGCAAAGTATAGACTATTATATATTGCTGGAAAGCCCAGGATGTCTACTTTCCAACGCCGTTGAGAGCGCGCCAATTGGGATTCTGTAGCTCCAGAAAATCCACTTCAAGTGCAGGGAGGTCAGAATCCAACAGCATCTGCAGTCCTTGTTAGTCTCTGAATCAGATTTTTGCTCAGGTCCCTCAATTTCAGCTAGAAAATACCTGAAATCACAGAAAAACACACAAACTCATAGTAAAGTCCAAAAAAGTGAATTTTAACTAAAAACTAATAAAAATATACTAAAAACTAACTAAAACATACTAAAAATATACTAAAATCAATGCCAAAAAGCGTATAAATTATCCGCTCATCACCCAACAATCGCAAGTTTGAAGCTCATCACAGCCATTCAATCCTTGAATCCTACTCGGAATACCACAGACAAGGTTTAGACTTTCCGGATTCTCATGAATGCCGCCATCAATTCTAGCATATACCACAAAGATTCTGATTACGGAATCTAAGAGATACTCATTCAATCTAATATAGAATGGAGGTGGTTGTCAGGCACACGTTCATGGATTGAGGAAGGTGATGAGTGTCATGGATCATCACCTTCTTCATAGTGAAGCATGAATGAACATCTTAGATAGGAACAAGCGTGTTTGAATGGAAAACAGAGATAATTGCATTAATTCATCGAGACGCTGCAGAGCTCCTCACCCCCAACAATGGAGTTTAGAGACTCATGCCGTCAAGGAGTATAAAATTCAGATCTAAAAATGTCATGAGGTACAAAATAAGTCTCTAAAAGTTGTTTAAATACTAAACTAGTAACCTAGGTTTATAGAAAATGAGTAAACTAAGATGGATAATGCAGAAATCCACTTATGGGGCCCACTTGGTGTGTGCTGGAGCTGAGACTTAAGCTTTTCACGTGCCTGGGCTATTTCTGGAGTTGAACGCCAGGTTGTAACCAGTTTTTGGCTTTGAACTCCAACTTGCAACCTGTTTCTGGCATTGAATGCCAAACTGTAACATGGAACTAGTGTTGAACGCCAGTTTACGTCATCTAGCTTCACGCAAAATATGGACTATTAAATATTGTTGGAAAGCCCTGGATGTCTACTTTCCAACCCAATTGAGAGCGAGCTAATTGGACTTTTGTAGCTCCAAAAACTCCATTCCGAGTGCAAGGAGGTCAGAATACAACAGCATCAGTAGTCTTTTTTTAGCCTGAATCAGATTTTTGCTCAGCTCCCTCAATTTCAGCCAGAGAATACCTGAAATTACAGAAAAATACACAAACTCATAGTAATGTCCAGAAATATGAATTTTGCCTAAAAACTAATAAAATTATACTAAAAACTAATTAAAACATACTAAATTCTACATGAAATTACCCCCAAAAAGCGTAAAAAATATCCACTCATCATAACACCAAACTTAAATTGTTGCTTGTCCTCAAACAACTAGATAAATAAAATAGGATAAAAAGAAATCAAGAAGCAATAATATCTCAGAGTTTTAAGTGAAGCTCAGATTCTAATTACATGAGCGGGACTAGTAGCTTTTTGCTTCCGAACAGTTTTGGCATCTCACTTTATCCTTTGAAATTCAGAATGATTGGCATCCATAGGAACTCAGAATTCAGATAGTATTATTGATTCTCCTAGTTTAGTATGTTGATTCTTGAACACATCTACTTTATGAGTCTTGGACTAAGCACTTTGTTTTCTAGTATTACGACCGGATACATAAATGCCACAGACACATAACTGGGTGAACCTTTTCAGATTGTGACTTAGCTTTGCTAGAGTCCCCAATTAGAGGTGTCCAGAGTTCCTAAGCACACTCTTTTACTTTGGATCACGACTTTAACTACTCATTCTCAAGCTTTTCACTTGGACCTGCATGCTACAAGCACATGGTTAGGGACAGCTTGGTTTAGCTACTTAAGCTTGGATTTATTTCCTTGGGCCCTCCTATCCATTGATGCTCAAAGCCTTGGATCCTTTTCACCCTTGCTTTTTGGTTTAAAGAGCTACTGGCTTTTTCTACCTCTTTTGCTTTTTTTTTCAAGCTTTTTTTTTCTGCTTTTTCTTGCTTCAAGAATCAATTTCATGATTTTTCAGATCATCAATAACATTTCTCTTGTTCATCATTCTTTCAAGAGCCAACAATTTTAACATTCATAAAATTCAATATAAAAAATATGCACTGTTCAGGCATTCATTCAGAAGACAAAAAGTATTGCCACCACATATAAATAATTGGAATTTTTTTTTATTAAGAACTCGAAAAAAAATATTGCCTCTTTATTCTAAAAATCTACTATTTTATTCATGGTTGATGATGATGAGAAAAATAAACTATAGCTTAATTGGAGATAAAATCAAAATAGAGATACTAATTACTACTACTAATATATAACTTCTAAGGTAAATTCATAATAAGAATAGTTATCACAGAGTTAAGGCAAAGATTAGGACTCAACAACCTTTATTTTGGGAAGTGGGTGTTCCTCTAGTCTGTGGGGTGCTTGATCCTTCACGAGATAATTTCTGACGCTTTAGTTCCTTCAAGTCACATTCTTGCTCTTCCTGTTCCCTTAGGTGCCATGATCTTGATGAGTTTTAGCTCAGTGATCATGGCAAATCACACCAAACTTAGAGGTTTGCTTGTCCTCAAGCAAAAGAAAGGAAAGGAGAGGAATAGAAGGAGAGGCAATTTCAAAATTCAAAAGATATGATGAGTTTAAAAAGATATGAGAAGAAACTAAAAAGATTTGAAAAGAATTCAGAAAGATAGATGATTTTTGAAAAAGATTTGAAAAGAAATTAAAGAAAAATCAAGAAATATGTTTAGGATTAAATTTTTTTTTGAAATTGAAGTTGAAAGATGAGAATTTGTAACATGTTTATGCAAGAAATCATGAATTGGAACATAAAAATTTAAAAAAATTGAAGTAAAAACGAATTTACCTCCTCCCCACCATCCTGGCGTTAAACGCCCAAACGCTGCATGTTTTAGCGTTTAATGCCCATGTGCAGCTTCTCCTGGGCGTTCAACGCCCAGCTGTTGCTTCTTTCTGGCGTTGAACGCCAGGAACTCCTTTGTCACTGGGCGTTTTTCTGAACGCCTAGAACGCTGTAAAATCTGGCGTTGAACACCCAGAAGGTGCTTCTTTCTGGCGTTCAACGCCCAGAAGATGCTCTTTTCTGCCGTTTAACGCCCAGATGGCTATCCTTACTGGCATTGAACGCCCAGTAGGTGCTTCTTTTGGGCGTTCAACGCCCAAAACAGCTTTTACTGGCTTTTCGCACCAGTGAGCTTCCTTTTTACTGTTTTATCCTCTGGATCCTTCTGTAAATCTGTGAACTTAAGCAATTACTATTTTACCTTGAAGATAATTGAAATATACCTGTAAAAATCAATTAATTAACAAATAAGCCTTGTAAATGGCTGGGTTGCCTCCCAGCAAGCGTTTCTTTATTGTCTTTAGCTGGACTATTACTGAGCTTTAATCAAGTCTCAGTTTTGAGCATTCTTGCTCAAAATTGCTTTCAAGATAATGTTTAACTCTCTGTCCATTAACAATGAACTTTTTGTTAGAATCATTATCCTGAAGCTCCACGTATCCATATGGTGACACACTTGTAATCACATATGGACCTCTCCACCGGGATTTCAATTTTCTGGGGAATAATCTGAGCCTAGAATTAAATAGTAGAACTTTCTGCCCTGGCTCAAAGACTCTGGATGATAATTTCTTATCATGCCATCTTTTTACTTTCTCTTTGTAAATTTTTGCAATTTCGAAAGCATTGAGTCTGAATTCCTCTAGCTCATTTAACTGGAGCAGTCATTTTTCTCCAGCTAACTTGGCATCAAGGTTTAGGAATCTGGTTGCCCAATAGGCCTTATGTTCCAGTTCCACTGGCAAGTGACAGACTTTTCCATACACGAGTTGGTATGGAGAAGTTCCTATAGGAGTCTTGAATGCTGTTCTGTATGCCCACAGAGCATCATCCAAGCTTCTTGCCCAATCCCTTCTACAGTTAATCATAGTCCGTTCTGGGATTCTTTTAAGTTCTTTGTTGGAGACTTCAGCTTGCCCATTTGTCTGTGGATGATATGGAGTGGCTACCCTGTGGCTAACTCCATATCGAACCAAAGTAGAGTAAAGCTGTTTATTGCAAAAATGAGTGCTCCCATCACTGATTAATACTCTAGCGGTACCAAATCTGCTGAAGATGTATTTCTGGAGGAATTTTAGCACTGTCTTAGTGTCATTAGTGGGTGTTACAATAGCTTCTACCCATTTGGATACATAATCCACTGCCACTAGAATATAAGTGTTTGAGTATGATGGTGGGAAAGGCCCCATGAAGTCAATACCCCATACATCAAATAACTCAATCTCCAAGATCCCTTGTTGAGGCATGGCATAACTGTGAGGCAGATTGCCAGATCTTTGGCAACTGTCATAATTAAGTACAAACACTCGAGAATCTTTATAGAGAGTAGGCCAGTAAAAGCCACATTGGAGGACTCTTGTGGCTGTTCGCTCACTTCCAAAATGTCCTTCATACTGTGATCCATGGCAGTGCCAGAGGATCTTCTGTGCTTCTTCTTTAGGCACACATCTACGGATTACTCCGTCTGCACATCTCTTGAAGAGATATGGTTCATTCCAAAGGTAGTACTTTGCATCCGTGATCAACTTCTTTGATTGCTGCCTATTGTATTATTTGGGTATGAACCTCACTGCCTTGTAGTTTGCAATGTCTGCAAACTATGGCACTTTCTGGATGGAAAAGAGTTGCTCATCGTGAAAGTTTTCAGAGATCTCAGTAAGAGGGAGGGACACCCCTTCTACTGGTTCTATTCGGGACAGGTGATCTGCTACTTGATTCTCTGTCCTTTTTCTGTCTCTGATTTCTATATCAAACTCTTGCAGAAGCAACACCCATCTTGTGAGTATGGGTTTTGAATCCTGGTTTGTGAGTAGATATTTAAGAGCAGCATGGTCTGTGTACACAATCACTTTTGATCCTACTAAATAAGATCTAAACTTGTCAATGGCGTAAACCACTGCAAGAAACTATTTTTCTGTGGTTGTGTAGTTCTTCTGTGCGTCATTTAGAACACGTCCGGCATAATAAATGACGTGCAGAAGCTTGTCATGCCTTTGTCCTAAAACTGCACCAATGGCATGGTCACTGGCATCACACATTAATTCAAATGGTAATGTCCAATCTGGTGCAGAGATGACTGGTGCTGTGACCAGTTTAGATTTCAAAGTTTCAAATGCCTGCAGACACTCTTTATCAAAGATAAATGGAATGTCAGCAGCTAGCAGATTACTCAGAGGTTTGGCGATTTTTGAAAAATCCTTTATAAACCTCCTATAAAATCATGCATGCCCCAGAAAGCTTCTGATTGCCTTAACATTGGCAGGTGACGAATGGATTTTTGACGGTTTAGAATTTCACAAATGAAATCTCGTTGAAGTATAGTCTCTAAACCAACAATAATCCCCTCATACAAAAATTTGTTTGTCACAAGTACAAACCCCTAAAATCTATAAACCGAAGTATTTAAACCTCGGGTCGTTCTCCCTAGGAATTACAATAAAGTGTCTTGTTATTGGTTGTGAGTGATATTTGGGGTTTTTAAGATTTTAGACAAGAAATATAAATGGCAAGGAAAATAAACTAACAACTTAACAAAGCTCTTGGCAAGATATGAGAACTAGAAGTCCTATCCTAGTTATCCTCCTCAATTGTGATGAAAAATTGTCCATTGCTCCCACTTAGTCAACCTCTAACCATGAAGGAAAGTCAAGTGGATGAATCAATTTGATCCCTCAAGTCCTAATCAACTCCTAAAGGAAAGATTAGCTTTAGAGGTATTCAAATCAATTAGCAACTTTTAATTATCCATCAACAAAAGGATTAGATAACTCAAGAGTCACTAATTACTCAACCAAAGCCAAGAGGAACAAAAGCTACACTAAACTCCTACCAAGCATTTCATCAAACACTTGGGAGGCATGAAAGAAAAGTATAGTAAATTGATAACAAGAATAGAATATAACTACAATTATTGCAAAGAATTAACAACAACAAGCAAGGAAATCACAACTATCATGAATTACCTCAAATTGCATTATTGGAATGAAATTAAAGAACAACAATCTATCCAAAATAAAATGAAGAATTACAATTATAAAAGCACATAACTAGAAAGAGAGAGATGAGAAGATTAAGAATTGATAAAGGTAGATTGAATCAAAGCATGAATTAAATCTAGATCTAAGAAAAGAGATTAACCTAAACCTAATCCTAATTCTAGAGAGAAGTGAGAGCTTCTCTCTCTAGAAACTACTTCTAAAACTAACTAACTATCTAATAATCCCCTAATTAGTCTATGGGTGTGAATGTGTGAATCAATGTCCATCCCCCTTCAATCCTTGGCTCTTATATGCATTTTGGCGCCAAAGTTGGTTGCTGAAACCTTCCAAAATCGCCAGGCACGTGTTGCTTTAGTGAGGTCATGTGCCATCATCGGCGCGTGTGCGCATGGTACGCGTGCGCGTCCTTGGCCTGTTCCGCAATGTGCGCGCGAGCGCCTTGTGCGCGTGCGCGTGCTTGGCCGAGATCAACTCTTTGGCTTTTTGTGCTTCTCTCCACTTGCATGCTTCCTTCCTTGCTTCCTTTGATCCATGCCTAGCCTATTTCAATCCTGTAATTACTAGCAAACACATCAAGGCATCTTATGGAATCAAAGAGAAATCAAAATAAGGATTGAAAAGCATGTTTTTACACTTAAGCACAAATATGGGAGAGATACAAAACCATGCTAATTCATAGGCTAAATGTGACAAAAGGTTATCAAAAATACTCTAAATTCAATACAAAACAAACCGTCAAATTGGGGTTTGTCAGCAGGTGGTGGTAATTTTTCAATTACTTCTTCCTTAGCTTGATCCACTTCTATTCCTTTGTTCGAAATTTTGTGCCCAAGGACAATTCCTTCAGTCACCATAAAGTGATATTTCTCCCAGTTTAAAACCAGGTTAGTCTCTTGGCACCTCTTTAGAACAAGTGCTAGATGGTCAAGACAGCAGCTGAATGAGTCTCCAAATACTGAAAAGTCATCCATGAAGACTTCCAGAAAATTTTCCACCATATCAGAGAAAATTGAGAGCATGCACCTTTGAAAGGTTGCAGGTGCATTGCACAGACAAAATGGCATCCTTCTGTATGCAAATACTCCAGATGGACATGTGAATGTTGTTTTCTCTTGATCCTGGGGATCTACTGCAATTTAATTATAACATGAATATCCATCTAGGAAGCAGTAGTATTCATGACCTGCTAGTCTTTCTAGCATCTGGTCTATGAAGGGTAAAGAAAAATGATCCTTTCTGGTAGCTGTATTGAGCCTTCTATAATCAATACACATACGCCACCCTGTAACTATTCTTGTAGGAACCAGTTCATTTTTTTCATTATGAACCACTGTCATGCCACCCTTCTTAGGGACGACTTGGACAGGGCTTACCCAGGGGCTATCAGAAATAGGATAAATAATCCCAGCCTCTAGTAATTTAGTGACCTCTTTCTGCACCACCTCCTTCATGGCTAGATTTAGCCTCCTCTATGGTTGAACCACTGGCTTAGCATCACCCTCCAATAGGATTTTGTGCATGCATCTGGCTAGGCTAATGCCTTTAAGATCACTGATGGACCACCCAAGGACTGTCTTGTGTGTCCTTAGCACTTGAATTAGTGCTTCCTCTTCCTGTGGCTTTAAGGTAGAGCTTATGATCACAGGGAAGGTATCACCTTCTCCCAGAAATGCATATTTCAGGGATGGTGGTAATGGTTTGAGTTCGGGTTTGGGAGATTTCTCCTCTTCCTTAGGAATTTTCAGAGGTTCTATTATTCTCTCTAGTTCCTCCAGATCAGGCTGAACATCTTTAAAGATATCTTCTAGCTCTAATTCAAGACTCACAGTCATATTGACCTCTTTTACAAGAGAGTCAATGATATCAATGCTCATGCAGTCATTTTGGGTGTCTGGATGTTGCATGGCTTTGACAACATTCAACTTAAACTCGTCCTCATTGACTCTCAGGGTTACTTCCCTTTTTTGGACATCAATGAGGGTTCGTCCAGTTGCTAGGAAAGGTCTTCCTAGAATGAGAGTTGCGCTCTTGTGCTGCTCCATTTCCAGCACCACAAAGTCAGTGGGAAAGGCAAATGGCCCAACCTTGACAATCATGTCTTCAATCATGCCTGATGGGTGTTTAATGGAACCATCAGCAAGTTGGAGACATATCTGGGTTGGTTTGACTTTATCAGTAAACCCAAGCTTTTTGATAGTAGATGTAGGTATTAGGTTGATACTTGCCCCAAGATCACATAGAGCTTTCTTGGTACAAGTACCTTCTAATGTGCATGGTATCATAAAGCTTCCGGAATCTTTAAGCTTCTCAGGTAAGCTTTTCAACATGACTGCACTGCATTCTTCAGTGAGGTAAACTTTCTCAGTTTCCCTCCAATCCTTCTTATGACTTAAGATCTCTTTCATAAACTTAGCATAAGAGGGTATTTGCTCAAGTGCCTCTGCAAACAGAATCTTTATTTCAAGAGTCCTGAGATAGTCTGCAAAGCGGGAAAATTGCTTATCCTATTCTGCTTGGCGGAGTTTTTGAGGATAAGGCATTTTGGCTTTGTATTCCTCAACCTTAGTTGCTGCAGGTTTATTGCCTACAGATGTGGGTTGAGAAGCCTTTTTAGAAGGGTTGTTATCAGCACTTGTATGTGTCTGATCTCCCACTGGCATTTGATGCCAGGAGTGGAAGCTGGAGTGACGTTAGACGCCAACTCCTTATCTATTTCTGGCGTCTGAACGCCAGAACTGTGCTTCCTTTGGGCGTTCAACGCCAATCCTTGCTTGTTTCTGGCGTTGAACGCTAGGACTGAGCATGGTTTGGGCGTTCAACGCCAGCTTTCCACACATTCTCTGGCGTTTGAGCGCCAGAATTATTCCTCTCTGGGCTCTTACTATCCTCAGAGGGATTTTGGTTAGTTTGCTCATTTCATGGCTTCCTACTATCTTGAAGTGAGGTATTTAATGTTTTCCCACTTCTTAATTGAACTGCTTGGCACTCTTCTATTATTTGTTTTTATAATTGCTGTTTTGTTTGCTTCAACTGTACTTCCATATTCATATTAGCTATTCTTGTGTCTTGTAGTATCTCCTTGAATTCGGCTAGCTGTTTTGTTAGAAAGTTTAATTGTTGGTTGAATTCAGTAACTTGTTCTATAGGACTGAGTTCAGCAGTTACTGTTTTAGCCTCTTCGTTGATGGAAGGTTCACTGCTTAGGTATAGATGCTGATTTCTGGAAACTGTATCAATGAGCTCTTAAGCTTCTTCTATTGTCTTTCTCATGTGTATAGATCTACCAGCTGAGTGGTCTAGAGAAATCTGAGCTCTTTCTGTAAGCCCATAGTAGAAGATGTCTAACTGCACCCACTCTGAAAACATTTCAGAGGGGCATTTTCTTAGCATCTCTTTGTATCTCTCCCAGGCATCATAAAGGGATTCATTATCTCCTTGTTTAAAGCCTTGGATGCTTAGTCTTAGCTGCGTCATCCGTTTTGGAGGAAAATAGTGATTCAGGAATTTTTCTGACAGCTGTTTCCAGGTTCTTATGCTAGCCTTAGGTTGGTTATTTAACCACCTCTTAGCTTGGTTTTTTACAGCAAATGGAAACAGTAATAATCTGTAGACATCCTGATCTACTTCCTTATCATGTACTATATCAGCTATTTGTAAAAATTGTGCCAGAAACTCTGTAGGTTCTTCCTGTGGAAGACCGAAATACTGGCAACTTTCCTGCACCATGATGATGAGCTGAGGATTCAACTCAAAACTACTAACTCCGATGGAGGGTATACAGATACTACTCCCATATGAAGCAGTAGTGGGGTTAGCATATGACCCTAGAGTCCTTCTGGACTGTTCATTTCCACTTAGGTCCATGTTACAGTAAAGGAGGTAATGTGGATTTAAATTTTTTTTTTGAATATCGAAAATTAAAAGGAAGATAAAATAAAATAAATGAAAAATAAAATAAAAATTCGAAAATTAAAAACCAAAATAAATAAAAAAATTGAAAACGAAAATAATTAATTATTTGAAAAGATTTGAAAAATTTTGGATATAATTTTCAAAAATTGAAGAGAGAGAAAAAGTGGTTAGGAAGTTTTGAAAAAGATATGATTTTAAAAAAATTTGACCAAGTCAACCAAAAGGATTTGAAAATAATGAGTAATTAAAGGAAAAGATATATTTTTATTTTTATTTTTTTTTGAAATCTTAAAAGGATAAGAGTTTGAAAACTTTTGAAATTGAAATATAAATTTTTATGGAAAAAATCGAAAATATAGCTTAAAAATAGTTAGAAAAGATATTTTTTTTGAATTTTTGAATTTTTATGATGAAAGAGAAAAACACAAAAAAGACACAAGACTTAAAATTTTAGATCTAATGCTCCTTGTTTTCGAAAACTTTGGAGGGAAAACACCAAGGAACACCAAACTTAAAAATTTTAAGATCAAAACACAAGGAAGACTCAAGAACACCTTGAAGAATCACAAGAACGACAAGAACAAAAGAAAGAACACCAAACTTAAAATTTTTAGAAAACCACAATAAAATTTTCGAAAATTAAAGAAAGATTAACAAGAAAACACCAAACTTAAAGTTTGGCACAAGATGCAATCAAAGAAAAAATATTTTTTGAAAAAAGTTTTAAAAGGAGATACCTAATTGCAAAGAACATAAACCAACGCTCTAGCCAATTGAGCTGTAAAGGTAACACTTGTTTTAAAGAAGTATTTTTAATAACTAAAAATAATTTTTTTTCAAAAACTAATGTTTTGAAAAAAACACAAGAAAAACAAGAAAAGACACAGAACAAGAAAAACTAAAGATCAAACAAGAAAAATAAACAAGAACAACTTGAAGATCCAGGAAAAACAAAGAACACAAATTCGAAAATTTAAAGGAAAATATAAAATATGCAATTGACACCAAACTTGAAATATGACACTAAACTCACAATAAAATTAAAAATTTAATAAGGAAAAATAATATTTTTGAAAATTTTTGAAAAGGAAATAAAGGACTCAGATTTGATGACTCTATAGCAACAAAAATAAATTATTCCTAATCTAAGCAACAAAATAAACCTTTAGTTGTTCAAACTCGAATAATCCCCGACAACGGCACCAAAAACTTGGTGCACGAAATTGCAATCACACTTTTGCAATCCGCACAACTAACCAGCAAGTGCACTGGGTCGTCCAAGTAATACCTTACGTGAGTAAGGGTCGAATCCCACAGAGATTGTTGGCTTGAAGTAAGCTATAGTTATCTTGTTGATCTTAGTCAGAATGCCAATAAAGTTCTTTCATTTTAACTGTAAAAAGTCAAAGGGCATAAAATAAATACTTATTGTGCAATAATGGAGAATATGTTGGAGTTTTGGAGATGCTTTGTCCTCTTTATTTCAGCTTTTCTCTTGTACTCCTCTTCACACACGCAAGGCTCCTTCAATGGAAAGCTGTATGTAGGGTGTCACCGTTGTCAATGGCTACTTCCCATTCTCTCAGTGAAAATGGTCCAAATGCTCTGTCACAGCACGACTAATCATCTGTTGGTTCTCGATCATGCTGGAATAGAATCCATTGATTCTTTTGCGTCTGTCACTACGCCCAACAATCACGAGTTTGAATCTCGTCACAGCCATTCAATCCTTGAATCCTACTCGGAATACCACAGACAAGGTTTAGACTTTCCGGATTCTCATGAATGCCACCATCAATTCTAGTTTATACCACGAAGATTCTGACTACGAAATCTAAGAGATACTCATTCAATCTAATATAGAACAGAGGTGGTTGTTAGGCACACGTTCATGGATTGAGGAAGGTGATGAGTGTCACGGATCATCCCTTTCTTCATAGTGAAGCGTTAATGAACATCTTAGATAGGAACAAGCGTGTTTGAATGGAAAACAGAGATAATTGCATTAATTCATCGAGACGCTGCAGAGCTCCTCACCCCCAACAATGGAGTTTAGAGACTCATGCCGTCAAGGAGTATAAATGTTAGATCTAAAAATGTCATGAGGTACAAAATAAGTCTCTAAAAGTTGTTTAAATACTAAACTAGTAACCTAGGTTTACAGAAAATGAGTAAACTAAGATGGATAATGCAGAAATCCACTTCTGGGGCCCACTTGGTGTGTACTGGAGCTGAGATTTAAGATTTTCACGTGCCTGGGCTATTTCTGGAGTTGAACTCCAACTTGCAACCTGTTTCTGGCGCTGAACGCCAAACTCCAACATGGAACTGGCGTTGAACGCCAGTTTACGTCATCTATCTTCACGCAAAGTATGAACTATTATATATTGCTGGAAAGCCCTGGATATCTACTTTCCAACCCAATTGAGAGCGCGCTAATTAGACTCTTGTAGCTCCAAAAACTCCATTCCGAGTGCAGGGAGGTCAGAATCTAACAGCATCAGCAATCCTTTTTCAGCCTGAATGAGATTTTTGCTCAGCTCCCTCAATTTCAGCCAGAGAATACCTGAAATTACAGAAAAACACACAAACTCATAGTAAAGTCTAGAAATATGAAATTTGCTTAAAAACTAATAAAATTATACTAAAAACTAACTAAAACATACAAAATTCTTCATGAAATTACCCCCAAAAAGCGTATAAAATATCCGCTCATCAGTGCGCATAGCACTGAGCGCACGCACAACCTTGAATACCCCTTCTGCTCACAGCATCCGCATGACCTTGTGCACGCGCATAACCCCACTTTTCTTCCTGTGTGCGTCCGCACACGACTCTGTGCGTCTGCGCAGGTCCCTTTTCGAACGTTAATTCAAAAAGGGGGGATTGTCGCACTTCAGTTCCATAACACACCCTTCCCATCGTCTTCTCTTTTCTCTGAACCCCCTGCCACTCAACACCTCCTCTTTACACCACCACCATCTCCACCCCATGACCAACCACCGTCGGCTACCACACTGTCGCCGTCGCACCTTCTCTCTCTCTCCCCCTCTTCTTTTTCCCTCTTCTCTCTTTGTCACATTTCCCCCTTCCTTCCTTCCCAGTCTAATTACCCACCAGTAGCCCTAGGCCGTGCCCTTCCAAACTCTGGCGAAGCCATCAGCGGCGGCGAGTTTCTGAGCCGCCACGACTGTTCACCGCCTCCCCTTCCATCTGCTTCCTTCCCTTTCTTCTACATTCCAAGTTTCAAGCTTATTCTTCTTCCTGCCTTGGTTAATTTTTCTTTCACTACTTCTTTTTAAATTTTCTTTTTAATTTGGCTTTAGTTATTAGGTGGTTTTGGGTTAGACGACCTGTGTTTCTGGATTGAATATGTGACTGGTTGTTTATTGTTGAATGTTGCTGGGACTGAATGATGTTGCTGTGTCTGATGGCTATGGATGCTAGCATTGTTGAACTCTGATTGTTACCTATAAATATTGCACATTTTATACTGGTCATAATGCTTGAATGGATTTTTGAACCAACTTCTGTGTCTGATCAATATCGATTTTGCATTTTCTTCCATTTTTGCATTACTACTTCATACTTGTGCAATTTTCTGCTAACTATGGATGCTGCCTGGAATTTATTAATTATGCACTTTGTGTTCATGATGAAATATCAAACTGAACTTCATTTTTCTGTGCAATTATCTTGTTTGACACCAATTTTGCTGTGCATATCATCATTTACTGATTAGTTTGCCAACTATGCACTTCATCGCTGATTTTGTTCTTGAAACCAAATTGGATTGAAATTTAAAGTTTTGATCATGCTATTTGGTACTTTTAAGTGCATAGCCTGCTGATTTACTGCATGATGTACTGACTGCTCACTGCTTTTTGCTCCAATGCCAAACTAGAATTAAACTTGAAATTTTGGAATGTGTTCGGTACCTTTTTCCAGCAGTACATATAATGTTTGTGTTATGAATTGATCAATTGCTTATTCATGTATCCTTAACATCAATGACAATATACATAGCAACTTGTTCTTTTATGTTTTTGAGCAATGCACTTTGTTTTTCAAGCAAGTACTACTTTGGACAAGAAGCTATGCACATGTGATCATTTTTTACTTCTCAACATGAATATATCATGCTTTTACTATGACCTTGATTTTTGCTTATTGTGCTAATTTTTGCAAACGCTTTTCAATTTCCAAGGCACAATTGCTACAATTAATTTCTTTCAATTCAATTCACTTGCATCGCACACCTAAGTCATATGTATGCTTTACTTGCTGTTCATCCATTCATTTGCCACTTAGGTTGCTTGATCTTGGGAAGGCAAATTTCTTTTGAACATTTCACTGCTCTATACATGTTTTCCCTTGATTGAGTATTTGTTTGCCTGATTGGCTCTTACTTGAACTGTTTGATTATATCCTTCTTCATTCTGTGACTTTTATCTATTCCCCTGAGTTGTATTCTATTTTTGTCTTTTTCAGGAAAAAGCCAATCCTTTGGCTCATCCTCCTCCTGTACCTCTGAGCACCCAACCATAAATATTCATTAATGCTGAAGCCCAGGAACAATATAAGAAAATAGAAAAAAAAGCCTTTCACTATAAGCGAAAGCTAAACTTGCCTGAGAAATATGCGGACCAAGTTTTGGACAGATTAAATTTTTATCATTGGGAGTTCGTAAAATTCGATTCGTTGGAAGTTAATGAACACCAAGTCAAAGAATTTTACGTAAATCTCCTAAAGAGGGATGCCCCGACTGTATTTCTCAGAGGTGTCACTCTGGACACCTCTGATACTGCTTTAGAGGCCCTCTTAGGTATTCCGCATATTCCTCCGGCTCGTGACGCCTACACTCAGATAGTGAAAGATTTGTTATTGCTTTCACTGGATGTTGTCCTGAGGAAGATTGGCACACCTGAGGCCAGATGGGAGTACAGTAGGGGAGAAAACACAATCCCGCAGAGCATTAAATGCACTGATCTCAACCCAAAGGCGAGGATCTGGCAACAGATCATCGTCGACTACATCCTTCTGAGCATGCATGCCACGCACATCAGGGCTCATGTGGCAGTTCTCCTCTGGGCCATTTTAGAGGGGAAGTGATCTCTGTTCTTCCCCTCATCAGAGATTCGATGTGGAAGGTGACACAACAGCAGAAGTGCAACATTCCCTTCCCATCGTTGATCACCAGATTGGCCACTCTGTCTAGAGTAGAGAGATAGCAAACAGACCAGATGTATGTCCTGATCAGCAAGCAGCCATTTTTTCCATACGGTGACTACAACGGACTGCCACAGAAGAAGAGGAAGACCTCTGAGCCATCATCATCATCAGCAGAGCCATCAGCACCTCCAGAACCTTATGTGCCTACACCCCGACTCTAGACACCCTATGAGTTGGGTCGAGAGATCTTGGAGACTCTGCACCGCATTGAGCGCCGCAATGCTCGCCACTTCTAGTGGATAGTGGCGAAGTTTGAGGGTAGAGATCCTGGGCCACCTCCTCCAGACACACCTTGTAATGACCCAATTTCTGGTACGTCAGGATCATACTTGAAATTGAGCGCTACCAACTTGTCTACCTAATTATTATCTATTATTTATTATATGAGCCTGATTCGTTGTTAAAAGCGTAGTTATTTTACGAGGTACTTTTTTTTAAATGTTTGGATTAACAAATAGTATCATTCATAATCAATTCACAACTGATAATATATAAAACAGTTATAAACAACCACACATAAATACATCACAAGCAGTTGATAATATTTGGTGATCCAGCCTTTATTAGAGTATAGACTTTTAGTTAGAACACCCTTAGACATAGCTAGAAAATAACTATATGCATATATATACATACAACATCCCAGGTCCTGACCTGTGTAAGAAGTCCCTAAGCTGGCACCCAGGCTAGCCTAGACTCTATACTCACCTAGTCCCTTTAAACTACTAAAGCGAGGGAAAGTACGTTCTAGGTCTTCAAAACTCAAGTCAGGTGGAACGTCATCAAAAGGTGGAAGGTTGTCTACTACTCCTCTGCACGATCATATGTCATCAAAGAGCGTCTCTCAAGTACTTCATCGAGTGGCCACATAACAGCAACATCGTACGGAGGACTTAGGTTAAAGTTTGTAGATAAGCAGGGTGCAGACATTGGCTGGCCTCACAGTATATACATCTAAACAGGTAACGGAGTTTACTCTAGACTCAGAAGACTAACTAGAGCGGAATCCTCTTTGCAGAACAGTCATCAGCAAACTACGGAAGGGTACTAATGCTTCCATATGAAGGGGGAAGAGAGAGAGAAGGGTTAAGAATTGGGGAGTTCTTAGTAGGGTCGGGGTTATTAGTTACATTCATTAATTCCATGTTATTTAGCAAATAAATAGCAGAATACCGAGAAGCAGTAGACAGAAGAAATAGATAAATAGAGAAAATAGAGAAAACAAAAAGCAAAACACAAACAAAAGAATATAAGAAAACAAAACAGAGACACAGAGAATAAAATGAAAACAAAGAAGGCATACATTCAAACAACAATCACAACAGAGGAATTGCGCAACCAAATATGATGCATGTCTTGCCCTAGTGCAGGTAATGAGCTCATCTGTCGGTTACATACCCACTCCCAACGTTACCCAGCAACCTCTGTCTGGATAAGGCTTTCCTTTTGGCAATATCCACTGCAAGCAACCTTTGTCTTGCAGGGTAACCACTACAAGCAACCTTTGTCTTGCAAAGCGGCACTTATTAGCCGATATATGCCCAACACAGTCACTGTAAGCAACCTATGTCTTACAGGAGCACAACACACTCACTGTAAGCAACCTCTGTCTTACAGGAGCAACAACACACTCACTGCAAGCAACCTTTGTCTTATAGGAGCACACTAATGTCGATACCTCTGTAAGCAACCTTTGTCTTACAGCAAAGCATTATAGCAAGGTATCCCAAGAAAGCGTTCTCAGTGGTCGTACCACCATCTATCTGACTGTCTCTCTGCAGTTGATTCTTACATAATCATTCTCATTATCATCATTCATTAACATTCTCATTATTCATCATCACTTTCACATTCTTATGCATTACCTCTTTCTTTCTCTGTTCAATCATGCTATACAAACTCTACAGCTTTTACTTTTACAACATCTTAACTCAAACCATTTATCTTTATCACATTACTCTTTTCTCTTTGTCTTTTTACTTTGCTCTGATTACTCTTTTCTCTGTATCCCTTTATTCTTCTCTAGTTACTTTGTTCTCTATGTTTCTTTACTCTGCTCTAATTTCTCTGCTTAACATATGTATTTAAAGCTTATGTAAATTTCGGTATGAATAGTTAGTTTATTCCAAGTATAGGTTCATTAAGTCTATACTGAAATAGTTTAACTTTTCATATTATACCTAACCCTAGTCGAAACTCAAGAACTAACTATGTTTCCCTAGTTCGTTCACTAATCTCTGTCTATTTTTCTGTCATTAAAACTTTACAGACTTTTCTTTGGTTTTTATCTTTTCTTTAACTTTTTATCTTTCTTTTATCTTTGCCTCAATAATATGTTATTACTACTCCCTAAGTATTTTATGAAAGTAATTATGAGATTCTACGCTTAAAGTTGGCTTTCTAAAACTTTTACAGAAAACTGCCTTTTCCACATTATTTTATTATTTTTATTAAAATATTAATTTTAATTAAATATTATTATTTAATATTTTATTATTATTTATTATTTTATCATTAAATTTTCAAAAATTACCCTACTTTAACTTTTAACCTTTAAAATTTACTTTTTACCACCTGTAACTTTTAATATTTCTACTTTAACCACCCTAACTTTTAGAAATTACTAAATAACCCCTCAAACACCAAAATAATTACAACCTTGCCCTTTTTAAGATCTAAAAGGTGTTCTTCAATGTTCTTCATCACACTCAAAGTGTTCTTCGTGTTCTTCGTAAGTTCTTTAGATTCTTTCTCTATTTTTACCCGTTTTTCAGTCTTTTCAGCAACTGATTTTTACCATAATTCATAATAAATTCCCAGCCACTAAAACCTCATATTTTTCACATTATTTTAACTAAAATTGAACTCCAATTTAAAGGTTAGGGTTCGAAATTCCAGCAGCCACAAGAACATGCATTCATAGCTTGAATATCATCAAATTTCATCAAATTTTCACCAAAACTTCATCAAGAATCACTCATATAAACAATCAATTTCAAGCACAGCCAAACCATATCATAATCACACAAATCAAAAATAATCAATCACGATTAATTTCGTCAAACCCTACCTGGTTTTGCTACTCCCGATTCGGTTAGACTTTCAGGTGGTCCTTAAGCACTTTTTCCTCCTAAATCACATCAAGAATAACTTTAAATCCAAAAACCCTCAACTAACCAAATCTGACTCATCATGTTTGGAAGTGATTTCTAACCTTAGACTTGCTGTAAATTCACGTTTATTAGCCCTCAAGTCAAGTTAAGCATGATTCCTAAGGAAAAACATCAAGAAAACACATGTTTTGCAAGATTTTCCATGAAAACCGAATTAAAGAGGGAGGGAGACAGCCATCACCTTATTTCCAGCCTTGATATGTTATATGGTTATGTAGAGGAAGAAGAGAGGATCATTTTGGTAAAATCAGAATTTTGATTTGAGTTTTAGTTCAGAAGAAATCAAGCTTTGAAGATTAAGTGTTCATGAAAGTTTCTCTCTTTTCTCTCGTTATTTTCGGCCAAAATGAAGAAATGAGACAGACTTGGAGTGTCTTGGGGGTGTAGGGTGAGTTTTGATTGGTTGGCTTGAAGGTGGATTAAAATAATAATAAAATATCTCAGGTGTATAACTATTAAAACTAGGTGTATCTGAACACACGTAAAAACATCTCTAAAAATTCTTTTCTGAGCTACTAGCATAAAAGAAACTAGTAAAATATTTAATATGAGAATAGATCATGTATGATGAGGCCTTAGCATTGCTAAAATCATCAGAGAGTGCTGGTGTTAAGCTGCACCAGTAAACTGTGAACCCGGTTAAACCGATTTTCTATTTTTAACTAAAACTGACCAGGTAACCCTATAATATCATTCAAGAAGCTTATAATAATAATATAATAATAATATAATAATAATATTATCCTATTATCTCTCTTCTCTCATGAATCGAGTCCGGTTTGTCAAACTGAGACTATTTACGAAAAACAGAATCAAAACTCCTAACCGATACGGTTCAAAAATTGGGTTCTTCGTGACTACATTATCGAGCTTGCCTCAGAAAAGGTTCTATATTAAAGATGACATAATGACAATGAGGATTGAGATACTTGATGATATAGCAGAAGTTCTCCCCTTACTGATCTTCCAGAGAAATCCGTATTTCAAAAAAGATTTCACGTACACAAAAATCGGAGTTGTTACATTCTACCCTCCTAAAAGAAAATTTTGTCCTCAAAATTTAACATGCGCATAAGAAGTTTTAGTATTATCTAGCACAAACAAAATCATAGTGTGGAACTCACCTCGAGTGGAAGAACTACATGCATTAGTGTTGCCAGCAGTTACGGTAAAAACACTTCCTTGTTGTTGTGGCCTAGCTGGATCTCGAACAAACCTTTTTGGGCAATTCCTCGATATATGTCAATAATCTCCGCAAGAAAAACAAGTGTGTGTCCCATATCTACAAGCTCTATTACCATGATCCTTCCCACACCTTGAGCAGACTGAAATATCCTGAGTTTGCTGAGGTTGACCTCCTTCTTCCTCTCCCAAATTATAGTTGTTGTGGTTGCCATTGTTAGGAGCGAGAAAGTTACTGTTCATATCCTGGGTCGAGTTGTTCGACTTGAGATGTTCTACAGACAAAGCGATCGACCTGTTCAGGCCAGGACAATCCGATCACTTCTCAAAGAGCTCGGCCAAGTCACGAGAAAGCCCAAACAAAGGGCCCAAATAGAGGAACACGCCCCAGATCCTAAGGCAGCCCAAGCCTACAAGAGAAGGGCGGTTCCCTTGAAGATAAGATGACCTCACTTGAAGATAAAGATAACATAACATAACTAACTTATCTTATCCACAGGAGGCCACATCTCACCATTATAAATACATTGGAGCACCTAGGTATAACTCATACTCTGATTCTACTCAATACCTGCTTAATACCCTTGCTAACTTAAGCATCGGAGTCCTTTGTAGGTACCCCCCACCCTTCGGTGATAAAGGATCAGCAGCACTCTCAGTTCTACAAGTCGGACACACCAGCTCCGGCCGCTATACACCTGCCGGACATGTCAGCTCCGACCAACACAGAAGATCTCGACCGAGATCGACCTACAGTTTCAGGTAACCCTTGGAATATTGGCACCATTGCCGGGGAGCCTGGAAGTCATCCTAACACCATGGCGGACAACCATGACAACGACCATGACTCAGGTTTGGAAGATAGAACGCCGCACAAGAACATGGATGCTATACTTAAAGATGCTCCGGAATCCAATGGAAACAAAAATTCATCAAATCCAGGGGTGATAGAAGCACTTCAAGATCGATTAAAGCAACTTGAGAAAGAAGCCCAACATCAACGCAAAAAAGAAGAGGATCTCCATCGGGAGATAAGGCGGCGCCGAGAATTAGAAGATAAGCTTATGAAACTCGAACCTGATCTCAAAACTAAAGTTACTCGATCCACCCAGAGGATAGCTCTCACAAAGATCAAGATCCATTCACCAGGGAAATTATGAAGACCAAAATCCCAAAAGATTTCAAACTTCTGGATATGACTCTATATGACGGCACCTCGGACGCCAACCACCATCTCAGTAACTTCAGAAGTAGGATGTACCTCACTGACGCCTTAGATGCGGTTCGCTGCAAAGCCTTTCCAACAACTCTTACCAAGACAGCCATTAGATGGTTCGACAACCTACCTCCAAAATCCATCCCGAGTTTCGACGACCTGGCCAATAAGTTCTTGTCCAGATTTTCATACAAAAGGACAAAGCCAAACACGCACCCAGCCTACTAGGAATCAAGCAAGGAGATCGGGAGAGTATTCGTAACTACATAGAAAGATTCAACAAAACATGCATGGACATACAAAGTCTACCAACAGAAAAAGGAAGATCGCTCTGGGGAGAAAATAAAAAAATATCATAACTACACCCCTCTTAGGATATCCTTGGTAGATGTTTACAAAGAAGTCTACCATACGAAAAAAATACCCCCAACTCGGCCACTCAAAGGAAAAAGGGGAGGAGGAAATCGGAACAAATACTGTGAGTATCATCGAGTCCGAGGACATTCCACCAACGAATTCTTTGACTTGAAAAACGTCATAGAGAAATTAGTAAGGGAAGGTAATGAGCGGATAATTTATACGCTTTTTGGCACTGTTTTTAAGTAGTTTTTAGTATGATCTAGTTACTTTTAGGGATGTTTTCATTAGTTTTTATGCTAAATTCACATTTCTGGACTTTACTATGAGTTTGTGTGTTTTTCTATGATTTCAGGTAATTTTTGGCTAAAATTGAGGGACCTGAGCAAAACTCTGATAAGGAGGCTGACAAAGGACTACTGATGCTGTTGGAATCTGACCTCCTTGCACTCGAAATAGATTTTCTAGAGCTACAGAACTCCAAATGGCGCGCTCTCAACGTCTTTGGAAAGTAGACATCCAGAGCTTTCCAGAAATATATAATAGTCCATACTTTATTCGTGATTAGATGACGTAAACTGACGCTCAACGCTAATTCTATGTTGCTGTCTGGAGTCAAACGCCAGAAACACGTCACGAATCGGAGTTGAACGCCCAAAACACGTTACAACTTGGTGTTCAACTCCAAAAAAGCCTCAGCTCGTGGATAGATCAAGCTCAGCCCAAACATACACCAAGTGGGCCCTGGAAGCGGATTTATGCATCAATTACTTACTCTTGTAAACCCTAGTAGCTAGTTTAGTATAAATAGGATAGTTTACTATTATATTATTCAATCTGGGGATTCTATTATTCAGTCATGGGACATTTATTTCTCAGATCATGGAGACTGGCCATTCGGCCATGCCTGGACCTTTCACTTATGTATTTTCAACGGTGGAGTTTCTACACACCATAGATTAAGGGTGTGGAGCTCTGCTGTACCTCAAGTTTCAATGCAATTACTACTATCTTCTATCCAATTCGATTTATTCCTGTTCTAAGATATTTGTTGCACTTCAACTTGATGAATGTGATGATCCGTGACACTCATCATCATTCTCACCTATGAACGCGCGTGACTGACAAACACTTCCGTTCTACCTGAGACCGGGCGCATATCTCTTGGATTCCTTAATCAGAATCTTCGTGGTATAAGCTAGAATTGATGGCGGCATTCATGGGAATCCGAAAAGTCTAACCTTATCTGTGGTATTCTGAGTAGGATTCCGAGATTGAATGACTGTGACGAGCTTCAAACTCCTGAAGGCTGGGCATTAGTGACAGACGCAAAATAATCACTGGATTCTACTCCAACCTGATTGAGAACTGACAGATGATTAGCCGTGCTGTGACAGAGCATTTGGACCATTGTCACTGAGAGGATGGGATGTAGCCATTGACAATGGTGATGCCCTACATACAGCTTGCCATAGAAGGGAATGATAAAATTGGATAAAAGCAGTAGGAAAGCAGAGATTCAACAAGGGACAAACATCTCCATACGCTTATCTGAAATTCCCACCAATAATTTACATAAGTATTTCTATCCTTTATTATTTAAGCAAGTATCTCTTTATATTTCCCATAATCAATTGTTATCCGCCTGACTGAGATTTACAAAATGACCATAGCTTGCTTCATACCAACTATCTCTGTGGGATCGACCCTTACTCACGTAAGGTATTACTTGGACGACCCAGTACACTTGCTGGTTAGTTGTGCGGAGTTGTGATAAAGTGTGATTCACGTTTGAGAAGCACCAAGTCTTTGGAGCCATTATTGATGATCACAATTTCGTCCACGAAGTTTTTGGCGCCGTTGCCGGGGATTGTTCGAGTATGGACAACTAACGGTTCATCTTGTTGCTAAGATTAGGTAATTTTCTTTTTGTTTTGTTTTCAAAAATTTTTCAAAAATTTTTTTCCTTTTTGTCGTAAATAAATAAAGAAAATACCAAAAAAATAATAAAATCATAAAAACAAAATATTTTGTGTTTCTTGTTTGAGTCTTGAGTCAATTTTTAAGTTTGGTGTCAATTGCATATTCATATTGTTCTTGCATTTTTTCGAAAAATTCATGCATTCATGGTGTTCTTCATGATCTTCAAGTTGTTCTTGGTAAGTCTTCTTGTTTGATCTTGATGATTTCTTGTTGTCTTTTGTTGTTTTTCATGTGCATCTTTGCATTCATATTTTCTAAGCATTAAAGATTTCTAAGTTTGGTGTCTTGCATGCTTTCTTTGCATAAAAAATTTTTCAAAAATATGTTCTTAATGTTCATCATGATCTTCAAAGTGTTCTTGGTGTTCATCTTGACATTCATAGTATTCTTGCATGCATTATGAGTTTTGATTCATAATTTTCATGTTGTGAGTCATTTTTGTGTTTTTCTCTCTCCTCATCAAAAATACAAAAATAAAAAATATCTTTTTCTTATTTCTCTCCAAATTTTCGAAAATTTGAGTTGACTTAGTCAAAAAATTTTAAAATTAGTTATCTCTTGTAAGTCAAGTCAAATTTTCAATTTTAAAAATCTTATCTTTTCAAAATCTTATCTTTTCAAAAATCATATCTTTTTCATTTTTTCTATTATTTTGAAAATTTTGAAAATTATTTTTCAAAAATCTTTTTCTTAACTTTATTTCAAATTTTCGAAAATTATGCTAACAATTAATATGATTGATTCGAAAATTTGAAGTTTGTTACTTTCTTGTTAAGAAAGGTTCAATCTTTAAATTCTAGAATCTTATCTTTTAATTTCTTGTTAGTTAAGTAATTACTTTTAATTTTAAAAATTAAATCTATCTTATCTTATCTTTTATATCATATCTTTTTCAAAATTTTATCTTTTTCAAAAATTTAGTTTCAAAATATCTTATCTAGTTTCTTATCTTCTTATCTTTTCAAATTTGATTTTAATATCTTTTTCAACTAACTATTTGACTTTTTGTTTGTTTTTTATCTTTTTCAAAACCACCTAACTACTCTTCCCTCTCTAATTTTCGAAAATATCTCATCCCTTTTTCAAAATTTTTTTTAATTAATTAATTGTTTTAATTTTAATTCTATCTTATCTTTTATTTTCGAAAATCATTTAACTTCTTTTCAAATTTATTTTCGAAATTTCTTCCCTCTCCCCTTCTTCTATTTATTTATTTATTTACTAACACTTCTCTTCACCTCAAATCACTACCCCTACCAATTCATTATTCTTCACGCCTATTCCCTTTCTTTCTCTACTAACATAAAGGAATCTCTATACTGTGACATAGAGGATTCCTCTTTCTTTTCTTGTTCTCTTCTTCCCTATATGAGCAGGAACAAGGAAAAAATCATTCTTGTTGAAGCTGATCCTGAACCTGAAAGGACTCTGAAGAGAAAATTAAGAGAAGCTAAATTACAACAATCCAGAGACAACCTTTCTGAAAATTTCGAACAAGAAAAGGAGATGGCAGCCGAACCCAACAACAATAATGCAAAACGATGCTTGGTGATTTCACTAAACCAACTTCCAAATTTGATGGAAGAAGCATCTCCATTCCGGCCATTGGAGCAAATAATTTTGAGCTAAAACCTCAATTAGTTGCTCTAATGCAACAGAACTGCAAGTTTCATGGACTTCCATCTGAAGATCCTAACCAGTTTTTAACTGAGTTCTTACAAATTTGTGAGACTGTAAAGACGAATGGAGTAGATCCTGAAGTCTACAGGTTCGTGCTTTTCCCTTTTGCTGTAAGAGACAGAGCTAGAATATGGTTGGACTCACAACCTAAAGATAGCCTAGACTCCTGGGATAAGCTGGTCACGGTCTTCTTGGATAAATTCTTTCCTCCTCAAAAGTTGAGCAAGCTTAGAGTGGATGTTCAGACCTTCAAGCAAAAAGATGGTGAATCCCTCTATGAAGCTTGGAAAAGATACAAGCAGATGACCAAAAAGTGTCCTTCTGACATGTTTTCAGAATGGACCATATTAGATATATTCTATTATGGTCTATCTGAGTTTTCCAAAATGTCATTGGACCATTCTACAGGTGGATCTATCTACCTAAAGAAAACGCATGCAGAAGCTCAAGAACTTATTGACATGGTTGCAAATAACCAATTCATGTACACTTCTGAGAGGAATTCCGTGAATAGTGGGACTCCTCAGAGGAAGGGAGTTCTTGAAATTGATGCTCTGGATGCCATATTGGCTCAGAACAAAGTGATGACTCAGCAAGTCAACATGATCTCTCAAAGTCTGAATAGATGGCAAAATGCATCCAACAGTACTAAAGAGGCAGCTTCTGAAGAAATCATCCAAATTTCTCATGGAAGGATCAATAAAAGCCTCAACAAGGCTTTAATAATGGTGGAAGAAACAGGCTAAGTAATAACAAGCCTTTTCCATCATCTTCTCAGCAACAGACAGAGAATTCTAAACAGAGCCCCTCTAACTTATCAAATATAGTCTCTGATCTGTCTAAGGCCACTTTAAGTTTCATGAGTGAAACAAGATCCTCCATTAGAAATTTGGAGGCACAAGTAGGCCAGCTGAGTAAGAAAATCATTGAAACTCCTCCAGTATTCTCCCAAGCAATACAGAAGAAAATCCAAGAGGAGAGTGCAAGGCCATTGATGTAATCAATATGGCCGAATGCACAAGGGAGGAGAAGGACGAAAATCCTAGTGAGGAAGACCTCCTGGGACGTCTCACAAGCAAGAAGGAGTTCCCCATTGAGGACCTAAAGGAATCTGAGGCTCATATAGAGACCATAGAGATTCCATTAAATCTCCTTCTGCCATTCATGAGCTCTGAAGACTATTCTTCCTCAGAAGAGGATAAAGATGTGATTGGAGAGCAAGTTGCTCAATATCTAGGAGCTATCATGAAGCTGAATGCCAAGTTGTTTGGTAATGAGACTTGGGAAGGTGAACCTCCCTTGCTCATTAGTGAACTAGATACATGGGTTCAGAAAATCTTACCTCAAAAGAGACAAGATCCTGGCAAATTCTCAATACCCTGTACCATAGGCACCATGACCTTTAACAAGGCTCTGTGTGACCTGGGGTCAGGGATAAATCTTATGCCACTCTCTGTAATGGAAAAACTAGGGATCATTGAGGTACAGCCTGCCTTATTCTCATTACAATTGGCAGACAAGTTAGTAAGGCATGCTTATGGATTAGTAGAGGATGTGTTGGTAAAGGTTGAAGGCCTTTACATCCCTGCTGATTTCATAATCCTAGACACTAGGAAGACCTTTCCTAGCCACAGCAGGTGCTGTAATAGATGTTAACAGAGGAGAATTAGTCCTTCAATTGAATAGGGACTACCTTATGTTTAAGGCACACGGCCATCCCTCTGTAACAAAAGATTGTAAGCATGCAGAGCTTCTCTCAGTACAGAGTCCAAAAGAGCCCCCAAAATCAAACTCTAAGTTTGGTGTTGGGAGGCCACAACCAAACTCTAAGTTTGGTGTTGAGAAGACCCCACATTCAAACTCTAAGTTTGGTGTTGGGAAACCTTCATCATGCTCTAAACTTCTCTAAGGCTCCATGAGAACCCACTGTCAAGCTAGTGACATTAAAAGAGTGCTTGTTGGGAGGCAACCCAATTTTTATTTATCTAATTTTCTTTTTATTTTATTATTATTTTGTGTTTTTGTAGGTTCATGATCATGAGGAGTCACGAAAAAAATATTAAAATTAAAAATAGAATAAAAAACAGCAAAGGAAAAATCAGACCCTGGAGGAAGGACTTACTGGCGTTTAAACGCCAGTAAGGTGCATCTGGCTGGCGTTCAACGCCAGAACAGAGCATGGATCTGGCGCTGAACACCAGAAACAAGCAACATCCTGGCATTTGAACGTCAGGAATGTGCCCTGAGGAAAGCGGGCACGGAACGCCAGTAACAAGCATGGAACTGGCGTTCAACGCCAGAAACATGCTGCACATGGGCATTGAACGCCCAGAACGTGCATCACTTCGGCGTTTAAATGCCAGAATGGTATGCTAAGGCATTTTACATGCCTAATTGGTGTAGGGATGTAACTCCTTGACACCTCAGGATCTGTGGACCCTACAGGATCCCCATCTAACATATTCTCCCCTCTTCTCAACATTCATTCTCTCTTTCCAATAAACACTCTTCCCCAAAACCCTTCACCAATCACTTCAATCTCTCTTCCCAATTACCCCCTTCACCACTCACATCCCTCCACTCTTTCCCATAAACCCCACCTACCTTCAAAATTCAAAAATCTTTCCCACCCAAACCCACCCTAAATGGCCGAACCTACCCTCTCCCCCCTCCCTATATATACCCCTCCATTCTACTTCATTTTCACACGACACAACCCCCTCTTCTATACCTTGGCCGAAACCTACACCTCCCCTTCTCCTTCATATTTTTCTTCTTCTTCTTCTTCTTCTCTTCTTTCTTCTCTTGCTCAAGGGCGAGCAATATTTTAAGTTTGGTGTGGTAAAAGCATAAGCTTTTTATTTTTCCATAACCATTGATGGCACCCAAGGCCGGAGAATCCTCTAGAAAAGGAAAAAGGGAAGACAAAAGCTTCCACCTCTGAGTCATGGGAGATGGAAAGATTCATCTCCAAAGCCCATCAAGACCACTTCTATGATATTGTGGCCAAGAAGAAGGTGATCCCTGAGTTCCCTTTCAAGCTCAAGAAAAATGAGTATCCGGAGATCCGACATGAGATCCAAAGAAGAGGTTGGGAAGTTCTAACCAACCCCATTCAACAAGTCGGGATTTTAATGGTTCAAGAGTTCTATGCCAATGCATGGATCACTAGGAACCATGATCAAAGTATGAACCCAAATCCAAAGAACTATCTTACAATGGTTCAGGGGAAATACTTAGATTTTAGTCTGGAAAATGTGAGGTTGGTCTTCAACTTGCCCATGATGCAAGGAGATGTACGCCCCTACACTAGAAGGGTCAACTTTAATCAAAGGTTGGACCAAGTCCTTATGGACATATGTGTGGAAGGAGCTCAATGGAAAAAAGACTCCAAAGGCAAGCCGGTTCAACTAAGAAGACTGGACCTCAAGCCTGTGGCTAGAGGATGGTTGGAGTTCATTCAACGCTCCATCATCCCCACTAGCAACCGATCTAAAGTTACTGTGGATCGGGCCATCATGATTCATAGCATCATGATTGGAGAGGAAGTAGAAGTTCATGAAGTCATCTCCCATGAATTCTATAAAATAGCCGATAAGTCATCTACTTTGGCAAGGCTAGCTTTTCCTCATCTTATTTGCCATCTATGTTACTCAGCTGGAGTTATTATAGAAGGAGACATCCTCATTAAGGAGGACAAGCCCATCACTAAGAAAAGGATGGAGCAAACAAGAGAGCCCACTCATGGGGACGCATGAGGAAGCTCATCACCAAGAAATCCCGGAGATGCCTCAAGGGATGCACTTTCCTCCCAACAACTATTGGGAACAACTTAACACTTCCTTAGAAGATTTGAGTTACAATGTGGAACAATTAAGGGTGGAACATCAAGAGCACTCCATCATTCTCCATGAAATAAGAGAAGATCAAAGGGCAATGAGGGAGGAGCAACAAAGGCAAGGAAGGGACATAGAAGAGCTTAAGGACATCATTGGTCCTTCAAGAAGAAGACGCCACTAAAGGTGGTTCATTCCTTGTTCTTATTTTTCTGCTTTTCGATTTTTATGTTTTGTGTTCATCTATGTTTCGTGTCTCTACTTCATGATCATTAGTAGTTAGTAACTATGTCTTAAAGTTATGAATAATTCCATTAATCCTTCACCTCTCTTAAAAAAAATGTTTTTAATTCAAAAGAACAAGAAGTACATAAATTTCAAAAATTATCCTTGAATTTAATTTAATTATATTGATGTGGTGACAATACTTTTTGTTTTTTGAATGAATGCTTAAACAATGCTTAAGAATGATGAACAAAGAGAAATGTTATTGATGATCTGAAAAATCATAAATTTGATTCTTGAAGCAAGAAAAAGCAGTGAAAAAGCAAAAGCTTGCAGAAAAAAATTTGCGAAAAAAATAGAAAGAAAAAGAAAAAGCAAGCAGAAAAAGTCAATAGCCCTTAAAATCAAAAGGCAAGGGTAAAAAGGATCCAAGGCTTTGAGCATCAACGGATAGGAGGGCCCAAGGAAATAAAATCCAGGCCTAAGCGGCTAAATCAAGTTGTCCCTAACCATGTGCTTGTGGCATGCAGGTCCAAGTGAAAAGCTTGAGACTGAGTGGTTAAAGTCGTGATCCAAAGCAAAAAGAGTGTGCTTAAGAGCTCCGAACACCTCTAATTGGGGACTCTAGCAAAGCTGAGTCACAATCTGAAAAGGTTCACCCAGTCATGTGTCTGTGGCATTTATGTATCCGGTGGTAATACTGGAAAACAAAGTGCTTAGGGCCACGACCAAGACTCATAAAAGTAGCTGTGTTCAAGAATCAACATACTTAACTAGGAGAATCAATAACACTATCCGAAATTCTAAGTTCCTAGAGAAGCCAATCATTCTGAACTTCAAAGGAAAAAGTGAGATGCCAAAACTGTTCAGAAGCAAAAAGCTACAAGTTCCGCTCATCTAATTAGAATTAATATTCTTTCATATTTTGAAATTTATAGTATATTCTCTTCTTTTTATCCTAATTGATTTTCAGTTGCTTGGGGACAAGCAACAATTTAAGTTTGGTGTTGTGATGAGCGGATAATTTATATGCTTTTTGGCATTGTTTTTAAGTAGTTTTTAGTATGATCTAGTTACTTTTAGGGATGTTTTCATTAGTTTTTATGCTAAATTCCCATTTCTGGACTTTACTATGAGTTTGTGTGTTTTTCTGTGATTTCAGGGAATTTCTGGCTGAAATTGAGGGACCTAAGCAAAACTCTGATAAGGAGGCTGACAAAAGACTGCTGATGTTGTTGGAATCTGACCTCCCTGTACTCGAAATGGATTTTCTGGAGCTACAGAACTTCAAATGGCGCGCTCTCAACGGCGTTGGAGAGTAGACATCCAGAGCTTTTCAGAAATATATAATAGTCTATACTTTAGTCGTGATTAGATGACGTAAACTGGTGCTCAACGCCAGTTTCATGTTGCTGTCTGGAGTCAAACGCCAGAAACACGACACGAACCGGAGTTGAACGCCCAAAACACGTTAGAACTTGGCGTTCAACTCCAAAAGAAGCCTCAGCTCGTGGATAGATCAAGCTCAGCCCAAACATACACCAAGTGGGCCCTGGAAGTGGGTTTATGCATCAATTACTTACTCTTGTAAACCGTAGTAGCTAGTTTAGTATAAATAGGATAGTTTACTATTGTATTATTCAATCTGGGGATTCTATTATTCAGTCTTGGGACGTTTAGTTCTCAGATCATGGGGGCTGGCTATTCGGCCATGCCTGGACCTTTCACTTATGTATTTTCAACGGTGGAGTTTCTACACACCATAGATTAAGGGTGTGGAGCTCTGCTGTACCTCAAGTTTCAATGCAATTACTACTATCTTCTATCCAATTCGATTTATTCCTGTTCTAAGATATTCGTTGCACTTCAACTTGATGAATGTGATGATCCGTGACACTCATCATCATTCTTACCTATGAACACGCGTGACTGACAACCACTTCCGTTCTACCTGAGGCCGGGTGCATATCTCTTGGATTCCTTAATTAGAATCTTCGTGGTATAAGCTAGAATTGATGGCGGCATTCATGGGAATCCGGAAAGTCTAACGTTGTCTGTGGTATTCCGAGTAGGATTCCGAGATTGAATGACTGTGACGAGCTTCAAACTCCTGAAGGCTGGGCGTTAGTGACAGACACAAAATAATCACTGGATTCTACTCCAACCTGATTGAGAACCCACAGATGATTAGCCGTGCTGTGACAGAGCATTTGGACCATTTTCACTGAGAGGATGAGATGTAGCCATTGACAACGGTGATGCCCTACATACAGCTTGCCATAGTAGGGAATGACAAAATTGGATAAAAGCAGTAGGAAAGTAGAGATTCAACAAGGGACAAGCATCTCCATACGCTTATCTGAAATTCCCACCATTAATTTACATAAGTATTTCTATCCTTTATTATTTAAGCAAGTATCTCTTTATATTTCCCATAATCAATTGTTATCCGCCTGACTGAGATTTACAAGATGACCATAGCTTGCTTCATACCAACAATCTCTGTGGGATCGACCCTTACTCACGTAAGGTATTACTTGGACGACCCAGTACACTTGCTGGTTAGTTGTGTGGAGTTGTGATAAAGTGTGATTCACGTTTGAAAAGCACCAAGTCTTTGGAGCCATTATTGATGATCACAATTTCGTCCACCAGAAGGAAAGCTAGATCGGTTCTTGGCCAATCGGGACGAAGAACCAAGAAAAAGAGGAAGGGATGAAGATGTCGGACGGTCTGAACGATCACCCCGCCCACCGGAGAGACACGTCCACGTAATACACGGTGGATTTACTGGAGGAAGAATCTCCAAATCATCCCGCAAGCGACACCTCAAAGAAGTATACCATGTCAAAGGAAAGAAGGAGGCGCCAGACATCCCAACAATCACGTTTACCAAAGAAGATGCATCCGGAATCATCTCAGGACACGACGACCCCATGGTCATCACAATCATATTGGCAAACACCAACCTCCACTGTACATTAATTGACCAAGGAAGCTCCGCCGACATCTTATTCAAAACTGCCTTCGACAAGCTCGACTTAGAAGAAAAAGAGCTAAGAGCATACCCGAACAGCCTGTTCGGACTTAGGGATACCCCAGTACAGCCACTAGGGTACGTATCGTTACATACAACCTTCGGAAAGGGGAACCAATCCAGAACACTCAAGATAGATTATATCATGGTCGACGTAAGCTCAGCCTACAATGCCTTAATAGGTCGGACAACGTTAAATCAACTCGGCACAATAGTTTCAACTCCACATCTATGTATGAAATTCCCAACTGCAGAAGGGATAGCTACAATAAAAGCAGATCAAAAGATGGTGCGTCACTGTTATAACAAAAGTCTAAACCTCCGAGGCGAAGGAGGAGAGTTCCACACAATCGAACTCGGCGGTGTTCAGAGATGAGAAGAACTCCGCCCACGACCCGAAGGAGAAATATAAAGAGTCCAGATCAGAGATACCTCGGACAAAACAACTAATATTGGCACGATCCTGAAAGGAGACACAAAGGAATCACTAATACGGTTCCTACGAGATAATGTTGATCTCTTCGCATGGAAAGCTGCTGACATGCTAGGCATAGACCTCAAACTAATGAGCCACAAGTTGGCAGTCTACCCGGGATCCCGGCCGGTACAATAAAGACGAAGAAAACTTGGGCCAGAACGGTCTCAGGCTGTAGAAGAACAAGTACAAGCACTACTAGAGGCACGGTTCATAAGAGAAGTTAAATACCCACTGTGGCTAGCAAACGTCGTCTTGGTGAGAAAGTCAAATGGGAAATGGCGAATGTGCACCGACTACACCGACTTCAACAAAGCCTGCCCAAAAGACCTTTATCCACTCCCAAGCATCGAAGCTCTAGTAGATGCCTCATCGGGATATAAGTATCTCTCATTCATGGACGCATACTCAGGGTACAACCAGATCTCAATGTATCCACCGGATCAAGAAAAAACCTCGTTTCTCACACCGAAAGCAAATTATTGCTACATCGTAATGCCTTTCGGCCTTAAGAACGTGGGAGCCACTTATCAAAAGCTAATGAATAAAGTCTTCTCAGACCACATCGGAAAAATCATGGAGGTCTATGTGGATGACATGTTGATAAAGACACAAAGTGAAGAGTCATTACTAACCGACTTGGTTCAAGTGTTCGACACCATACGAAAGCACGCCATGCAACTCAACCCGGCTAAATGCATCTTCGAAGTGGAAGCAGGTAAATTCTTGCGCTTTATGCTCACACAAAGAGGAATCGAGGCAAATCCAGATAAATGCCAGGCCATACTCAACATGAAAAGTCCAGCCTGCGTCAAAGAGGTACAACAACTCAATGGGAGATTGGCGGCTGTTCCAAGGGTTACCTGAAACTGTAGGTCGATCTCGGTCGAGATCTTTTGTGTTGGTCAGAGCCGACGTGTCCGGCAGGTGTATAGCGGCCAGAGCTGGTGTGTCCGACTTATGGAACTAAGAGTGCTGCTGATCCTTTATCTCCGAAGGGTGGGGGTACCTGCAAGGGACTCCGATGCTTAAGTTATCAAGGGTATTAAGCAGGTATTGAGTAGAATCAGAGTATGAGTTATACCTGGGTGCTCCAGTGTATTTATAATGGTGAGATGTGGCCTCCTGTGGATAAGATAAGTTACGTATCTTATCTTATCTTCAAGTGAGGTCATCTTATTTTCAAGGGAACCGCCCTTCTCTTGTAGGCTTGGGCTGCCTTAGGATCTGGGGCGTGTTCCTCTAATTGGGCCCTTTGTTTGGGCTTTCTCGTGACTTGGCTGAGCTCTTTGAGAAGTGGTCGGATTGTCCTAACCTGAACAGGTCGGTCGCTTTGTCCGTAGAACATCCCGGGTCGGACAACTTGACCCAGGATATGAACAGTACCCCTGCTTGAGCTCGGTCTTCTTTTTGAGGTCGAGTCGTTGACTTCGGTCTTTCTTTGGTGAAGCCGAACTCAGGCATTTTGTTGATTCCTTTTGTAGCAGCTTTGAATGTAGAACGTTTCTTCTAAAAGACACGCGCTTTTATATCTGCGCTTTTTTTGGGAACGTGCGAGGGTTTAATGCCTTCTTTAATTTGAGCATTAATTGCCCCGTTTCCCTTTGGCTCTTTACTTTGATTTTGAAAACCCAAAAACGGTTTCTCTCCTTTAGCCTTTTCATAACTTCTTTTCTCTTCTCTCTTTGCTTTCTGTTCTTTCGTTTGCGCTTTTGTTTTCTTTTGAAGTTTTTGTAGTTTTCGTGTATTCTCTTCTGCGGCATTGCTATTGTTTGCGTTTTTTCTTGTGAGAGGGCGTTCCAGATTTTGTCTTCCATCTTCAATTTCTTTGAAGCTTGCTGTTCTTTCCAGGTTAGTACTGGCTTTCTTGTAGCTTCGTTTTCAATTTTTTTTTGGTGAAGCTTTGATTTTGCATGTTTGAAAGTTTGAATCTTTTCGTGGTCTTGTATTTGGTTGACATGTTATTCCCATCTTTCCTTTATGCATTCTCTTGGCTTTTCCGTTGAGGCTTTCTAGGGTTTTATTGTCGCTTATGGTTTTTTCCTGCCTGATACTTGATAAAGATCTGCGTTTGTTCCTCACTTTGTTTGGAGATTTGCTTTTTGTCTGATCTTTGAAAAAGGTTGCATCTTTAATGGTCTCTGCTTGGCGTGTTTGGTAGAATGTAACGATTTTTGTGTTTCTCCTTGAAGAAAGGTGTTTGCTATTTTTTGAATTTCTTTTTGAGACATGCTAGGATGTAAGCTTGTAGATTGATTTCTGGAAACCTTGCTTTGTTACTGCCTCCAAACGATGCCCCAGGACTTTGGTTTGAGTCTTGGGGTTTTCCTTTTCTTTGTTTCATCGCCTGAGAAGTATTGACTGAGTTGTTTTCTCCTTTGTCCGAGATGTTTATGGTAACCCCATCTTCTTTTCTTACTTGTAGGGTTAGTTGGCCTCATGTCTTCTCGCAATAATATTGTAGAGATGTCTTCCAGAGTTCTGGAGGGGATGTCCGATTGGCTGGACTCCCTTGTTTTGTTGTGTGTTTCTATTGTGGATGCTGAGTTTTGCACAGAGCTGAGGAAGCGCTATAGGATTTGTGGTAACAATGCCCGTGAGGAGGATTATGAGCTTGTTGCTCCTGATTCTGACGAGAGAGTTTGTTTTTCGACTTCCGTTGAGGGAAAGCGTCCCTTCTTTCATGCTTATGTATACTTCTTCAGTCAGTTGAACGTTACTTTTCCTTTTACTGCTTTCGAGACCGACCTGTTGTGGTTGTGTAACATTACCCCATCCCAGCTTCACCCAAATTCCTGGGGTTTTATTAAAATTTTCCAGCTTCTCTGCCGAGAATTAGATGTAACACCCTCTCAAACTCTTTTCCTTTACTTGTTTCTTTCCGCCAAGCCTTGCGGTTCTTCAAAAAAGAAAGCTTCTTGGGTTTCCTTCAGGTCCGCCCAGGGACATAAAGTTTTTGCTATGTATGACGAGTCCTTTAAGGACTTTAAGAATTACTTCTTTAAGGTTCGTGCTGTCGAGGGGGCCCGCCCCTTTTTTCTTGATGAAAATGATGAGCCTTCTTTCCCTCTAGAGTGGCAGAAGGATGTAAGAGTGTCTCGCTATACCTGGGAGATGCTTGATGATGTTGAGCGCGCCTTTATTGTTGTTCTTGAGGATCTCTGGGAGAAACCACCCCATCTTGATACAAAAGGTTTTTGAATGGCCCGTCCTTGGTTCGGACTGTTTTGGGTACTTGTCTGACTTGTTTCTATACTTGTTTCCCCTTTTTTTATTGGATTTGTAACTCTTTGTTGTGGCTGATTTTGTATTTGCAGAGATGTCAAAGAACAATGACTCCATGAAGGCCTTTAAAAGGGCAAAGAAGGCAACTGCTGCTCTAAACATCTCGGCTAAAGTGGCCGGAGAGGGATCTTCTCAGGTTCCAGTGAAGCCTCCTGTGCCGAGTTCTCCCGGGCCGAGGAAAGCAATTCTTACTCGGTTTCGTCAGGTCGATCCTCCACAGACTTCTGTCGTTGCTTCTGGTGCTCCTCCTTTAAAAAAGCAAAAAACATCCGAGCCCTTTAACCTGGATGCCCCGGATTTTGATGCTATCGAGTTTGTTGACCAGCAAATTGCCCCCTATGGTGGGCATTCTATGGACAACGTGTCTCTTCTTCAACATCTGGATTTTATCACCAAAAGTAGTGTGAAAATGGCTCATATGGGTGCGGCTATTTTTCGGATAGTTCAGGGGATCCCAATTCATGCCACAAAATCCTTCATGGAGGAGGCCAAATCAGAATTTGATCGGATCAAGGGTCTGAAGGAAGAGTTGGAGGTGAAGTTGGCGAAGGTAGAGAAGGAGCTGGAGGGTGAGAAGGCCAGCTCTATTGCCTTGGCTGCTTCTTTGAAGTTGGCTGAGAACATGGCACTGAAGCATTAGGATAGCTATGTCTCAGCTTATAGGGAATTAATGCATCTCCGGGATGATTTGGAAACTGCTCGGGTTAATTATGCCGAGCTTCAGGGTCACCTTGTGAGCAGCGTAACTGCCGCCTCCGAGAACTTGATGGAGCAGTTCCGGATTGTTGCTCCTGATGCCGACTTGACTCTCGTCAGCCTGGACAATGTTGTGAGGGATGGTAAGATTGTCCCTGATAAACAGGATGATGATGATGCTGACCCTCCCCAATGCCTTCTCTTAAAGTGTCGATCTCCTCGGTTCCTTCCGTTACGTCCGAACCGGATTGCCAGATTCTGAACCGGGACGATGGAACTGTAGATGCTGTGCCTATTCAGACTTGCCCTCCTTCTCCCCGTACTGATGCTACCGGGAAGGCCCCAGATCTTGGTTGATCTTCTTTCTAAGTATTTGTGTAAATAGCCAAGTTTTTGGGCTTTTGAACTGTTTATTGTTTTGTTTAACTGCTGACACTTTTTAGTTGCCTTCCTGGCAACTTTTTATTTTTAAAAAACAAAAGTAGCTTTCTGAGGCTGATTTCGGTGGCCTCTTGAAGCTTTATCATACTTATGCTGTTATTGTGCTTTAACATGGTATTTGTTGGAATCTTACTGCTTGGCCTCTTTAGATTACTTTCGTACTTATTGTTTGTAGCTTGGATCCTCTTGAGGCCGTGACTGTGGGGGGTCCAACTTGTTTCTCGGTTTCCTCGCTTTTGTTTGTATTTTTAGCGCCTCATAACCGATTTCTTTATGTTGGTCCCCTTCCAAGTTATTTTTGTAATCCTCTTTTCCGGATCTTTGTCAGGTCTCTTTAAGGGATTACTTTTATAACTTATCTTTGTAGGAGACCGACTTCGCTAGGTCGATCTCTTCCTAGTTGTTTTTGTAATCCTCTTTCTTGGACCATTGTTAGGTCTCTTTCAGGGATTACTTTTACAACTTGTCTTGCAGGAGCCCGACTTCGTTAGGTCGATCTCTTCTAAGTTGTTTTTGTAATCCTCTTTCTTGGACCTTTGTTAGGTCTCTTTCAGGGATTACTTTTACAACTTGACTTGTAGGAGACCGACTTTGTTAGGTCGATCTCTTCTAAGTTGTTTTTGTAATCCTCTTTCTTGGACCTTTGTTAGGTCTCTTTCAGGGATTACTTTTACAACTTGTCTTGTAGGAGACCGACTTCGTTAGGTCGATCTCTTCTAAGTTGTTTTTGTAATCCTCTTTCTTCGACCTTTATTAGGTCTCTTTCAGGGATTATTTTTACAACTTGTCTTGTAGGAGACCGACTTCGTTAGGTCGATCTATTCTAAGTTATAGCAATTCCTCTTTAATAGGGTTGGCCAAACCTCTTTCCAGGGATTTGCTGATAACTTGGTTTGACTTGGTCTGACTTTTTAGTATCGGCCAATCTTTTTTAAATTATTATATAGCAATCCATAAGACCTCGTCAGGTTCTTTTTGGGATCACTTTCGATAACTTCTTGCATTACTCTGTGTTCATCTTTGCCGATTTGTAGATGGTGGTTTTTTGTCCCAGTTTGATCGATCTTTTAGGTGAATCGCGTTTTCACCTTTGTCAGTCGATCATTCCTATCGAGATCATACAGTGAATTTGTTCTTCACTTTCTGTCGATCTGTTGCTTTATAATCGGACGATGAAGGCTTCAGATTAATGCGTCTTGGGAATTTGTAGAATATCTGAAATGTATTTTATTTAAAGGAAGTGCAAATATATATATATATATATATATATATATATATATATATATATATATATATATAGGCAAGAGTTTTTCGTACCCTTAAGTCTCAATCTTGACGCCTCATTAAAAAACCTTTTCAGGAAAAAGAGTGCATCTTGAGATCTTTTACCTTTCCTAGCTATAGTACCTTCTTAGGTTACAGGCGTGCCATGATCTGGGGAGTTCCCGTCCCTCGAGTTTGGCCAGTCTGTAGTAGCCCTTCCCAAGTACTTCTGTGACTCGGTAGGGTCCTTTCCAGTTAGCTGCCAGCTTTCCTTCTCCGGGTCGAGTTGTTCCAATATCATTTCGGATTAAGATGAGATCATTCTCTGTGAAATCTCTTGGCACTACCTTTTGATTATACTTGGTAGCTATTCGCCGTTTTAGTGTTTCTTCCCTGATCCGAGCTCTTTCTTGGATTTCTGGAAGTAGGTCGAGCTCTTCTCTTTGGAGTTGAGAATTGGTTTATTCATTGTAGTGGACTACTCGGGGAGATCCTTTTTCGACCTCTATTGGAATCATTGCCTCCACTCCGTATGTTAATCGAAATGGTGATTCGTTTGTGGTAGAACGGGGGGTTTTTCGATACGCCCATAGGACTTGTGGAAGTTCCTCGGCCCAAGCCCCCCTATGCTTCTTGCAGTCTCTGTTTCAGTCCGGCCAATATGACTTTATTGGCCGCTTCGGCTTGTCCATTGGCTTGGGGATGTTCGATGGAGGTGAACTAATGTTTTATATTGAAGTCAGCCACTAGTTTTCTGAAGCCTGCATCTGTGAATTGGGTGCCGTTGTCTGTGGTGATGGAATATGGTACCCCGAACCTCGTAATAATGTTCCTATATAGGAATTTCCGGCTTCTTTGTGCAGTGGCGTTGGCTAGGGGTTCTCCCTCGTTCCATTTTGTGAAATAGTCTACTCCTACTATGAGGAATTTTACTTGTCCCGATCCCTGTGGGAAGGGTCCGAGAAGGTCGAGTCCCCATTTTGCAAATGGCCAGGGTGAGGTCACGATGATGAGCTTTTCTGGTGGGGCGATGTGAAAGTTGGCATGCTTCTGACATGGTGGGCATGTCCTTACAAATTCTGTAGCTTCTTTTTGTAGAGTTGGCCAATAGAATCCCGCCCGAAGTACCTTTTTGGTGAGAGCTTGTGCTCCGAGATGATTACCACAAATGCCGCTATGCACTTCCTCCATGATTTCCTTTATGCTGGAGGTCGGTACGCATTTTAACAATGGTATTGATATCCCTCTTTTGTACAGGGTGTTGTTTATGATAGTGTAGTACTGTGCCTCCCTTTTCAACCTCTTTGCCTCCTTTTCATCTGTAGAGAGCGCTTCTGATTTGAGGTAGTTAATTATGGGGGTCATCCTTCCTTGATCCCGACCTGTTACGGCTAGGATTTTTTCTTCTTCCGATATTGATGGGTTCTCCAGTATTTCCTGGATGAGGCTTCTATTGTTGCCTCCTGGTTTGGTGCTGGCTAGTTTTGAGAGTGCGTCAGCTCGGGCATTTTGCTCGCGGGGTATGTGGCAGATCCTATATTCTCTGATTTGTCACATACCCCGCGAGCAAAATGCCCGAGCTGACGCACTCTCAAAACTAGCCAGCACCAATTCAGGGGGCAACAATAGAAGCCTCATCCAGGAAATACTGCAGAACCCATCAATATCGGAAGAAGAAAAATCCTAGCCATAACAGGTCGGGATCAAGGATGGATGACCCCATAATTAACTACCTCAAAACAGAAGTGCTCCATACAGATGAAAAGGAGGCAAAGAGGTTGAAAAGGGAGGCACAGTACTACACTATCATAAACAACACCCTGTACAAAAGAGGGATATCAATACCATTGTTAAAATGTGTACCGACCTCCAGCACAAAGGAAGTCCTGGAGGAAGTGCATAGCGGCATTTGTGGTAATCATCTTGGAGCACAAGCTCTCACCAAAAAGGTACTTCGGGCGGGATTCTATTGGCCAACTCTACAAAAAGAAGCTACAGAATTTGTAAGGACATGCCCACCATGTCAGAAGCATGCCAACTTTCACATCGCCCCACCAGAAAAGCTCATCAGCGTGAACTCACCCTGGCCATTTGCAAAATGGGGACTCAACCTTCTCGGACCCTTCCCACAGGGATCGGGACAAGTAAAATTCCTCATAGTAGGACTAGACTATTTCACAAAATAGATCGAGGCAGAACCCCTAGCCAACGCCACTGCCCAAAGAAGCCAGAAATTCCTATATAGGAACATTATTACGAGGTTCGGGGTACCATATTCCATCACCACAGACAACGGCACCCAATTCACAGATGCAGGCTTCAGAAAACTAGTGGTCGACTTGAATATAAAACACCAGTTCACCTCCGTCGAACATCCCCAAGCCAATGGACAAGCCAAAGTAGCCAACAAAGACATATTGGCCGGACTGAAACGGAGACTGCAAGAAGCAAAGGGGGCTTGGGCCGAGGAACTTCCACAAGTCCTATGGGTGTATCGAACAACCCCTCATTCTACCACAAACGAATCACCATTTCGATTAACATACGGAGTGGAGGCAATGATTCCAATAGAGGTCGAAGAAGGATCTCCCCGAGTAGTCCACTACAATGAACAAACCAATTCTCAACTCCAAAGAGAAGAGCTCGACCTACTTCCAAAAATCCAAGAAAGAGCTCGGATCAGAGAAGAAGCACTAAAACGGCGAATGGCTACCAGGTATAATCAAAAGGTAGTGCCAAGAGATTTCACGGAGAATGATCTCATCTTAATCCCGAAATGATATTGGAACAACTCGACCCGGAGAAGGAAAGCTGGCAGCTAACTGGAAAGCACCCTACCGAGTCACAGAAGTACTTGGGAAGGGCTACTACAAACTGTCTGAACTCGAGGGACAGGAACTCCCCAAATCATGGCACGCCTGTAACCTAAGAAGGTACTATAGCTAGGAAAGGTAAAAGATCTCAAGATGCACTCTTTTTCCTGAAAAGGGTTTTTAATGAGGCGTCAAGATTGAGACTTAAGGGTACGAAAAACTCCCGCCTATATATAAATAAAATACATTTCAGATATTCTACAAATTCCCAAGACGCATTAATCTGAAGTCTTCATCGTCCGATTATAAAGCAACAGATCGACAGAAAGTGAAGAACAGATTCACTGTACGATCTCGATAGGAATGATCGACCGACAAAGGTGAAAATGCGATTCACCTAAAAGATCGATCAAACCGGGACAAAAAACCACCATCTACAAATCGGCAAAGATGAACACAGAGTAATGCAAAAAGTTATCGAAAGTGATCCCAAAAAGAACCTGACGAGGTCTTATGGATTGCTATATCATAACTTAAAAAAGACTGGCCGATACTAAAAAGTCGGACATAGTCAAACCAAGTTATCAGCAAATCCCTGAAAAGAGGTCTGGCCAACCCTATTAAAGAGGAGGTGCTATAACTTAGAAGAGATTGACCTAACGAAGTCGGTCTCCTACAAGACAAGTTGTAAAAATAATCCCTGAAAGAGACCTAACAAAGGTCGAAGAAAGAGGATTACAAAAACAACTTAGAAGAGATCGACCTAACGAAGTCGGTCTCCTACAAGACAAGTTGTAAAAGTAATCCTTGAAAGAGACCTAACAAAGGTCCAAGAAAGAGGATTACAAAAACAACTTTGAAGAGATCGACCTAACGAAGCCGGTCTCCTACAAGACAAGTTGTAAAAGTAATTCCCGAAAAAGACCTAACAAAGGTCCAAGAAAGAGGATTACAAAAACAACTTAGAAGAGATCGACCTAACGAAGTCGATCTCCTACAAGTCAAGTTGTAAAAGTAATCCTTGAAAGAGACCTAACAAAGGTCCAAGAAAGAGGATTACAAAAACAACTTAGAAGAGATCGACCTAACGAAGTCGGTCTCCTACAAGACAAGTTGTAAAAGTAATCCCTAAAAAAGACCTAACAAAGTTCCAAGAAAGAGGATTACAAAAACAACTTAGAAGAGATCGACCTAACGATGTCGGTCTCCTACAAGTCAAGTTGTAAAAGTAATCCCTGAAAGAGACCTAACAAAGGTCCAAGAAAGAGGATTACAAAAACAACTTAGAAGAGATCGACCTAACGAAGTCGGGCTCCTACAAGACAAGTTGTAAAAGTAATCTCTGAAAGAGACCTAACAATGGTCCAAGAAAGAGGATTACAATAACAACTAGGAAGAGATCGACCTAGCGAAGTCGGTCTCCTACAAAGATAAGTTATAAAAGTAATCCCTTAAAGAGACCTGACAAAGATCCGGAAAAGAGGATTACAAAAATAACTTAGAAGGGGACCAGCATAAAGAAATCGGTTATGAGGCGCTAAAAATACAAACAAAAGCAAGGAAACCGAGAAACAAGTCGGACCCCCCACAGTCACGGACTCAAGAGGATCCAAGCTACAAACAATAAGTACGAAAGCAATCTAAAGAGGCCAAGCAGCAAGATTCCAACAAATACCATGTTAAAGCACAATAACAGCATAAGTATGATAAAGCTTTAAGAGGCCACCGAAATCAGCCTCAGAAAGCTACTTTTGTTTTTCAAAATAAAAAGTTGCCAGGCAGGCAACTAAAAAGCATCAACAGTTAAACAAAACAATAAACAATTCAAAAGCCCACAAACTGGGCTATTTACACAAATACTTAGAAAGAAGATCAACCAAGATCTGGAGCCTTCCCGGCAGCATCAGTACGGGGAGAAGGAGGGCAAGTCTGAATAGGCACAGCATCTACAGTTCCATCATCCCGGTTCAGAATCTGGCAATCCGGATCGGACGTAACGGGAGGAACCGAGGAGGTCAACACTTTAAGAGAAGGCATTGGGGGAGGGTCAGCATCATCATCATCCTGGTCATCAGGGACAATCTTACCATCCCTCACAACATTGTCCAGGCTGACGAGAGTCAAGTCGGCATCAGGAGCAACAATCCAGAACTGCACCATCAGGTTCTCGGAGGCGGTAGTTACGCTGCCCACAAGGTGACCCTGAAGCTCGACATAATTAACCCGAGCAGTTTCCAAATCATCCCGGAGATGTATTAATTCCCTATAAACTGAGACATAGCTATCCTTATGCTTCAGTGCCATGTCCTCAGCCAACTTCAAATAAGCAACCAAGGCAATAGAACTGGCCTTCTCACCCTCCAACTCCTTCTCTATCTTCACCAATTTCACCTCCAACTCATCCTTCAGACCCTTGATCCGATCAAATTCTGATTTGGCCTCCTCCATGAAGGATTTTGTGGCATGAATCGGGATCCGCTAAACTATCCGGAAAATAGCCACACCCATATGAGCCATTTTCACACTACTTTTGGTGATAAAATCCAGATGTTGAAGAAGAGACACGTTGTCCATAGAAAGCCCACCATAGGGGGCAATTTGCTGGTCAACAAACTCGATAGCATCAAAATCCGGGGCATACAGGTTAAACGGCTCGGACGTTTTTTGCTTTTTTAAAGGAGGAGCACCAAAAGCAACGGCAGAAGTCTGTGGAGGATCGACCTAACGAAACCGAGGAATAGGAATTGCTTTCCTCGGCCCGGGAGAACTTGGCACAGGAGGCTTCACTGGAACCTGAGAAGATCCCTCTCCAGCCACTTTAGCCGAGATGTTTAGAGCAGCAGTTGCCTTCTTTGCCCTTTTAAAGGCCTTCATGGAGTCATTGTTCTTTGACATCTCTGCAAATACAAAATCAGCCACAACAAAGAGTTACAAATCCAATAAAAAAAAGGGGAAACAAGTATAGAAACAAGTCAGACAAGTACCCAAAACAGTCCGAACCAAGGATGGGTCATTCAAAAACCTTTTTGTATCAAGATGGGGTGGTTTCCCCCAGAGATCCTCAAGAACAACAACAAAGGCGCGCTCAACATCATCAAGCATCTCCCAGGTATAGCGAGACACTCTTACATCCTTCTGCCACTTTAGAGGGAAAGAAGGCTCATCATTTTCATCAAGAAAAAAGGGGCGGGCCCCCTCGACAGCACGAACCTTAAAGAAGTAATTCTTGAAGTTCTTAAAGGACTCGTCATACATAGCAAAAACTTTATGGCCCTGGGCGGACCTGAAGGAAACCCAGGAAGCTTTCTTTTTTGAAGAACCGCCAGGCTTGGCAGAAACAAACAAGTAAAGGAAAAGAGTTTGAGAGGGTGTTACATCTAATTCTCGGTAGAGAAACTGGAAAATTTTAATAAAACCCCAGGAATTTGGGTGAAGCTGGGATGGGGCAATGTTACACGAGCACAACAGGTCGGTCTCGAAAGTAGTAAAAAGAAAAGTAACATTCAACTGACTAAAGAAGTATTCATAAGCATAAAAGAAGGGACGTTCTCCCTCAACGGAAGTCGGAAAACAAACTCTCTCGTCAGAATCAGGAGCAACAAGCTCATAATCCTCCTCACGGGCATTGTTACCATAAATCCTATGGCGCTTCCTCAGCTCTGTGCAAAACTCAGCATCCACAACAGAAACACACAACAAAACAAGGGAGTCCAGCCAATCGGACATCCCCTTGGGAATTCTGGAAGACATCTCTACAATATTATTGCGAGAAGACATGAGGCCAACTAACCCTACAAGTAAGAAAAGAAGATGGGGTTACCACAAACATCTCGGACAAAGGAGAAAACAACTCGGTCAATATTTCTCAGGCGATGAAACAAAGAAAAGGAAAACCCCAAGACTCAAACCAAAGTCCTGGGGCATCGTTTGGAGGTAGTAACAAAGCAAGGTTTCCAGAAATCAATCTACAAGCTTACATCCCAGCATGTCTCAAAAAGAAATTCAAAAAACAGCAAACACCTTTCTTCAAGGAGAAACACAAAAATCGTTACATTCTACCAAACACGCCAAGTAGAGACCATTAAAGATGCAACCTTTTTCAAGATCAGACAAAAAGCAAATCTCCAAACAAAGCGAGGAATAGACGCAGATCTTTATCAAGTATTAGGTAGGAAAAAAACCATAAGCGACAATAAAATCCTAGAAAGCCTCAACGGAAAAGCCAAGAGAATGAATAAAGGAAAGATGGGAAAAACATGTCAAGAAAATACAAGACCATGAAAAGATTCAAACTTTCAAACATGCAAAATCAAAGCTTCACCAAAAAAAATGAAAATGAAGCTACAAGAAAGCCAGTACTAACTTGGAAAGAATAGCAAGCTTCAAAGAAATTGAAGATGGAAGATGAAATCTGGAACGCCCTCTTACAAGCAAAAACGCGAACAATAGCAATGTCGCAGAAGAGAAAACACGAAAACTACAAAAACTCCAAAAGAGAGCAGAAGCGCAAACGAAAGAATAGAAAGCAGAGAGAGCAGAGAAAAGAAGTTACGAAAAGGCTAAAGGAGAGAAACCATTTCTGAGTTTTCAAAATCAAAGTAAAGAGCCAAAGGGAAACGGGGCAATTAATGCTCAAATTAAAGAAGGCATTAAACCCTCGCACGTTCCCAAAAAAAAAGTGCCGATATAAAAGCGCGCGTCTTTTAGAAGAAACGTTCTACATTCAAAGCTGCTACAAAAGGAATCAACAAAATGCCTGAGTTCGGCTTCACCAAAGAAAGACCGAAGTCAAGGACTCGACCTCAAAAAGAAAACCGAGCTCAAGCAGGGGTACTGTTCATATCCTGGGTCGAGTTGTCCGACCCGGGATGTTCTACAGACAAAGCGACCGACCTGTTCATGTCAGGACAATCCGACCATTTCTCAAAGAGCTCGGCCAAGTCACGAGAAAGCCTAAACAAAGGGCCCAAATAGAGGAACACGCCCCAGATCCTAAGGCAGCCCAAGCCTACAAGAGAAGGGCGGTTCCCTTGAAGATAAGATGACCTCACTTGAAAATAAGATAAAGATAAGATAAGATAACTAACTTATCTTATCCACAGGAGGCCACATCTCACCATTATAAATACACTGGAGCACCCAGGTATAACTCACACTCTGATTCTACTCAATACCTGCTTAATACCCTTGCTATCTTAAGCATCGGAGTCCCTTGCAGGTACCCCCCACCCTTCGGTGATAAAGGATCACCAGCACTCTCAGTTCCACAAGTCGGACACACCAGCTCCGGCCGCTATACACCTGCCGGACACGTCGGCTCCGACCAACACAGAAGATCTCGACCGAGATCGACCTACAGTTTCAGGTAACCCTCAGAACAGTTACCATTCTATTGATTTCCATTTTGGCGCTAGAACTGACCATTGGCCTTAAAGTTATGACCTTCAGGGGCTAGATCATGAATAAAGTCTCTTCTTGAGGCTTCCTTACGATTCGCTCGAGCTATTGCCACCTTCTTTGAACATTCTTCCACTAGTTTATTTTTATTCACCAGTTCAGCAAAATTTCTTATCTCTAGAAGAACAACAGAATTCATCAGTTCTTCTCGGAGTACTCCTTCAAACTTCAAACACTTCTATTCCACAAAGTCTGCTGGGTTCCCTTGATAAATCTTAGAGAAACGGCACAAGTCATCAAACTTACGGGCATACTCAGCAATAGTCATATCCCCTTGCTTCAGCTGCATAAGCTCTATCTCCTTGGCATCACGTGCTACTCTCGGAAAATACTTCTTATTGAATTCATCTCTAAAGGATTCCCAAGGAATGTCACCGTCATTCTGTTGCAACCGTTGCTGTATCCCCTGCCACCAGTACTCAGCCTCTCCTTCGAGCATATAAGTAGCAAACTCTACATGGTGGCCTTCTGGAACATATTGTGCTCGTAGTGATCGCTCGATGCCTCGGAACCAGTTTTCAGCATCAGTCGCAACTAGTGTACCTTTGAACTTAGGTGGATTCACTTTCAGAAAAGTACCAAGGGTCATGGGTTTATCAAGAAGCGCTGGATCAACCTCGTTGTTTCCATTATCCTCTCCGTTTTTGTTTCTATTTTCATTTCTCATTCCGAGACGCTCAATAGCCCTAGTAGCAGCCATCGCAGCCTCATGCACTGCCTCAGCTACAATGTTCATCGTAGCCATAAAGGTTTCCTGTCCTCTCTCTCGGTTATCACTAGTGGTTCCTTCCCGCGCACTCCGTCTCCGTGGTCTCATTATAGTCCTGTTCACACCAAACAATCATTATTAAGGTGATCAGTCTCAATACCTCATGTTAAGTGTGAACATTCCCAAAATGAAAACACAGAAACAATCATGCAACACATATGATTGAGATATCCTATAAGCATGAGACACACGACAGAGTATGCAATGAAGCATAGTCAGTCCACTCCACATGCTCTATTGGGAACGAACTGCTCTGATACCAAATTGTAACGACTCAATTTCTGGTACGTCATGATCATACTAGAAATTGAGCGCTACCAACATGTCTTCCTAATTATTATCTATTATTTATTATATGTGCCTAATTCGTTGTTAAAAGTGTAGTTATTTTACGAGGTACTTTTTTTAAAAATGTTTGGATTAACAAACAGTATCATTCATAATCAATTCACAACTGATAATATATAAAATAGTTACAAACAACCACACATAAATACATCACAAGCAGTTGATAATATTCGGTGATCCAGCCTTTATTAGAGTATAGACTTTTAGTTAGAACACCCCTAGACATAGCTAGATAATAACTATATACATATATATACATACAACATCCGAGGTCCTGACCTATTCAAGAAGTCCCTAAGCTGGTGCCCAGGCTAGCCTAGACTCTATACTCACCTAGTCCCTCTAAATTACTAAAGCGGGGGAAAGTATGTTCTAGGTCTTCAAAACTCAAGTCAGGTGGAATGTCATCAAAAGGTGGAAGGTCGTCTACTACTCCTCTGCACGGTCATATGTCATCAAAGAGTGTCTCTCAAGTACTTCATCGAGTGGCCACATAACAGCAACATCGTACGGAGGACTTAGGCTAAAGTTTGTAGATAAGCAGGGTGCAGACGTTGGCTGGCCTCACAGTATATACATATAAACAGGTAATGGAGTTCACTCTAGACTCAAAATACTACCTAGAGCAGAATCCTCTTTGCAGAACAGTCATCAGCAAACTACGGAAGGGTACTCATGCTTCCATCTGAAGGGGGAAAGGAAAGAGAAGGGGTAAAAACTGGAGAGTTCTTAGTAGGGTCGGGGTTATTAGTTACGTTCATTAATTCCGTGTTGTTTAGCAGATAAATAGCAGAATACCGAGAAGCAGTAGATAGAAGAAACAAATAAATGGAGAAAATAGAGAAAATAAAAAGCAAAACACAAACAAAAGAATACAAGAAAACAAAACAGAGACACATAGAATAGAATGAAAACAAAAAGGCATACATTCCAACAACAATCATAACATAGGAAATACGCAACCAAATGTGATGCATGTCTAGCCCTAGTGCAGGTAATGAGCTCATTTGTCAGTTACATACCCACTCCCGACGTTACCCAGCAACCTCTGTCTAGATAAGGCTTTCCTGTTGGCAATATCCACTCCAAGCAACCTTTGTCTTGCAGGGTAACCACTACAAGCAACCTTTGTCTTGCAGGGCGGCACTTATTAGCCGATATATGCGCAACACACTCACTGTAAGCAACCTTTGTCTTACAGGAGCACAACACACTCACTGTAAGCAACCTCTGTCTTACAAGAGCAACAACACACTCACTGCAAGTAACCTCTATCTTACAGGAGCACACTAACATCGATACCTCTGTAAGCAACCTCTGTCTTACAGCAAAGCATTATAGTAAGGTATCCCAGGAAAGCGTTCTCAGTGGTCATACCACCATCTATCTGATTGCCTCTCTGTAGCAGATTCTTACATAATCATTCTCATTATCATCACTCATTAACATTCTCATTATTCATCATCACTTTCACATTCTTATGCATTACCTCTTTCTTTCTCTGTTCAATCATGCTATACAAACTCTACAGCTTTTACTTTTACAACATCTTAACTCAAACCATTTCTTTTTATCATATTACTATTTTCTCTTTGTCTTTTTACTTTGCTCTGATTACTCTTTTCTCTGTATCCCTTTATTCTTCTCTGGTTACTTTGTTCTCTGTATTTCTTTACTCTGCTCTGATTTCTCTGCTTAACATATGTATTTAAAGCTTATGTAAATTTCGGTATGAATAGTTAGTTTGTTCCAAGTATAGGTTCATTAAGTCTATACTAAAACAGTTTAATTTTTCATATTATACCTAACCCTAGTTAGAACTCAAGAACTAACTATGTTGTCCTAGTTCGTTCACTAATCTCTGTTTGTTTTTCTGTCATTAAAATTTTACAGACTTTTCTTTGGTTTTTATCTTTTCTTTAACTTTTTATCTTTCTTTTATCTTTGCCTCAATAATATGTTATTACCACTCCCTAAGTGTTTTATGAAGGTAATTATGAGATTCTACGCTTAAAGTTGTCTTTCTAAAGCTTACAGAAAACTGCCTTTTCCACATTATTTTATTATTTTTATTAAAATATTAATTTTAATTAAATATTATTATTTAATATTTTATTATTATTTATTATTTTATCATTAAATTTTCAAAAATTACCCTACTTTAACTTTTAACCTTTAAAATTTATTTTTTACCACCCGTAACTTTTAATATTTCTACTTTAACCACCCTAACTTTTAGAAATTACTAAATAATCCCTCAAACACCAAAATAATTACAACCTTGCCCTTTTTAAGATCTAAAAGGTGTTCTTCAATGTTCTTCATCACACTCAAAGTGTTCTTCGTGTTCTTCGTAAATTCTTCAGATTCTTTCTCTGTTTTTATCCGTTTTTCAGTCTTTTCAGCAACCGATTTTTACCATAATTCATAATAAATTCCCAGCCACTAAAACCCCATCTTTTCCACATGATTTTAACTCAAATTGAATCCCAATTTAAAGGTTAGGGTTCGAAATTCCATCAGCCACAAGAACATGCATTCATAGCTTAAATATCATCAAATTTCATCAAATTTTTGCCAAAATTTCATCAAGAATCACTCATATAAAAAATCAATTTCAAGCACAGCCAAACCATATCATAATTACACAACTCAAACACAATCAATCAAGATTAATTTCGTCAAACCCTACCTGGTTTTGCTGCTCCCGATTCGGTTAAACTTTCAGGTGGTCCTTAAGCACTTTTTTCCTCCTAAATCACATCAAGAACAACTTTAAATCCAAAAACCCTCAACTAACCAAATCTCATTAAACATGTTAGGAAGTGATTTCTAACCTTAGACTTGCTGTAAATTCACGTTTCTTGGCCCTCAAGTCAAGTTAAGCATGATTCCTAAGGAAAAACATCAAGAAAACACATGTTTTGCATGGTTTTCCTTGAAAACCGAATTGAAGAGGGAGGGAGACAGCCATCTCACCTTATTTCTAGCCTTGATATGTTATATGGTTATGTAGAGGAAGAAGAGAGGATCATTTTGGTGAAATCAGAATTTTGATTTGAGTTTTAGTTAAGAAGAAATCAAGCTTTGAAGATTAAGTGTTCATGAAAGTTTCTCTCTTTTCTCTCTTGTTATTTTCGGCCAAAATGAAGAAATGAGACAGCCTTGGAGTGTCTTGGGGGTGTAGGGTGGGTTTTGATTGGTTGGCTTGAAGGTGGATTAAAATAATATTAAAATATCTCAGGTGTATAACTACTAAAACTAGGTGTATCAGAACACATGTAAAAACATCTCTAAAAATTTTTTTCTGAGCTACTAGCATAAAAGACACTAGTAAAATATTTAATATGAGAATAGATCATGTATGATGAGGCCTTAGCATTTCTAAAATCATCAGAGATTGCTGGTGTTAAGCTGCACCAGTAAATTGTGAACCCGGTTAAACCAATTTTCTGTTTTTAACTAAAATTGACCAGGTGACCTTATAATATCATTCAAGAAGCTTCTAATACTAATATAATGATAATATTATGCTATTATCTCTCTTCTCTCATGAATCGAGTCCAGTTCGTCAAACTGAGACTATTTTCGAAAAACAGAATCAAAACTCCTAACCAATACGGTTCAAAAACTGGGTTCTTCGTGACTACGTTATCGAGCTTGCCTCAGAAAAGGTTCTATCTTAAAGATGTCATAATGAAAATGAGGATTGAGATACTTGATGATATAGCAAAAGTTCTCCCCTTACTGATCTTCCAAAAAAATCTGTATTTTTAAAAAAGATATCACGTACTTGAAAATTGGGGCTGTTACACACCTGAGCCTGAGCCTGAGACAGAGGAGCCGGCACCGAAGGAGCCAGCAGCTGAAGCTGGCCAGGCAGATGAGCCTCCTAAGCAGACAGTGGCAGAGACGACAGTTGAGGAGCCTGCAGATCAGATGGTTGAGGAGCCTGCAGATCACATTGTTGAGGAGCCGGCAGTTGAGGCCTAGCCGACAGCTGCATCAGAGTAAGCTAGCCACACATCTGAGGAGACTAGAGCAGATCCTACACCACGGCCATCCACCGACATCATCGTCTAACAACGTCATCACCACCTACCACCGCCAGGCCGTGGAGCTTTGTAGATTTGATCATCTCGGTCTGTTTTTGGCACGGAGGACCGTGCATCATCTAAGTGTGGGGGAGGATCTACTATTTTTGGGTGTAAATACTCTCTTCCCCAACACTTGTCATTTAGTTATTTTCAGTTTTTATTATGCTTTTGTGGATACTTTTAGTACTTTGACTTATGCACTTTTTACTTTGGTATATATATATACATACATATATATATATATATATATATATATATATATATATATATATTAGTTGCTTTTGGTTATATCTACTATTGTACTTTCATTTTGGTATATACATACATATTGCATTTTATATTGCATGGTATATACTATAGATATGGATTGTGATTGGAGGATGTGAGTAGCTTATACCTAGTTCATTTTAATCCTAATTGTTGATGTTACTTTTTGCTTGTTGAAAATTAGGAGAAAAACTAGGAAACTTTGAAAAATTTTGCATCCATCACAACATACATACATACATATATAGGAAATAATTTTGGTGAAAAACAACAAGATTTTCCAAGAATTTTGGGCTCTCTATTGAATTAATTGGAAAACTATTTTTCAAACTTGTTTGAATAGATTTCTTATGGAACATAGAAGAGTAAAGAATGAATTCCTTGAGATTTTTTGAGCTTTAAAGAGTGGTTACACAATTTTAACCACTAATTTTGTTCATTGTGTGTTATATCTCTCCTATGACTGTAATCTTGGTTTTGCTTTACTCTTTATTTCCGATAATTGATGTTTTGAATTGCATTGAGCATGATTAAGGCCATATTTATTTAAAAGCTTACTTTTTCCATATAGCCTACCCTTTGCATTTACCATTGTTAAACCCCTTTGAGCTTTATTTACCCCATTATTCTTGATTTTAGCGCATTACAACCATAAGCGGAAAACCATGAATTACCTTGGGTTGTATCCTTGATTAGCTTAGGTTGAAGGAGTGTGTTACATTTAAGTGTGGGAGAATCTTTTGAGAAACTTTGGTAGTAAGAAAATGTTTGATTTGGGGATTCATTGAAAATTTTGGGAAAATAAGAACATTCATGTATGAACTATGATGAGCGGATAATTTATACACTTTTTGACATTGTTTTTAGTATGCTTTTAGTATGTTTTAATTAGTTTTTATTATATTTTTATTAGTTTTTATTTAAAATTCACTTTTCTGGGCTTTACTATGAGCTTGTGTGTTTTTCTGTGATTTCATGTATTTTCTGGCTGAAATTGAGGGACCTGAGCAAAAATCTGATTCAGAGGCCGAAAAGGACTGCAGATGCTGTTGGATTCTGACCTCCCTGCACTCGAAGTGAATTTTCTGGAGCTACAGAAACCCGGTTGGCGCGCTCTTAATTGCATTGGAAAGTAGAGATCTTGGGCTTTCCAGAAATATATAATAGTCCATACTTTGCTCAAGAATTGATGGCCCAAACTGGCGTTTCAAATCAGCTTCAGAATTCCCAGCGTTAAACGCCGGAACTGGCACAAAAATGGGAGTTAAACACCCAAACTGGCACAAAAGCTGGCGTTTAACTCCAGGAAAAGTCTCTACACATGAAAGCTTTAATGCTTAGCCCAAGCACACACCAAGTGGACCCCGGAAGTGGATTTTTACGTCATTTACTCATTCTTGTAAACCCTAGGTCACTAGTTCACCATAAATAGGACTTTTTGCTATTGTATCTATACCTCATGACACTTTACACGTTTCATACTGTACCTTCTACGGCATGAGTCTCTAAACCCCATGGTTGGGGGTGAGAAACTCTGCTGTGTCTTGATGGATTAATGTAATCACTGCTGTTTTTCATTCAATCACGCTTGCTTCCATTCTAAGATATCACTTGTTCCTCAACTTGATGAATGTGATGATCCGTGACACTCATCATCATTCTCACCTATGAACGTGTGCCTGACAACCACCTCCGTTCTACCTTAGACTGAGTAGATATCTCTTAGATTCCTTAATTAGAATCTTTGTGGTATAAGCTAGAATTGATGGTGGCATTCAAGAGAATCCGAAAGGTCTAAACCTTGTCTGTGGTATTCTGAGTAGGATTCGAGGATTGAATGACTGTGACGAGCTTCAAACTCTTGAAGGTTGGGCGTTAGTGACAGACGCAAAAGAATCACTGGATTCTATTCCAACCTGATTGAGAACCGACAGATGATTAGCCGTGCTGTGACAGAGCGCGTTGAACATTTTCACTGAGAGGATGGGAGGTAGCCATTAACAACGGTGAAACCCTACATACAGCTTGCCATGGAAGGAGCCTTGCGTGCATGAAGAAGAAGACAGTAGGAAAGCAGAGATTCAGAAGATAGAGCATCTCCAAAAACCTCAACATGTTCTCCATTACTGCAAAACAAGTATTCATTTCATGCTCTTTTACTTTTCACAATTAAACCTAAGAATTATTGACATCCTGACTAAGAGTTATGAGATAACCATAGCTTGCTTCAAGCCGACAATCTCGTGGGATCGACCCTTACTCACGTAAGGTATTACTTGGACGACCCAGTGCACTTGCTGGTTAGTTGTGCGAAATTGCAAAAGTGTGATTGCAATTTCGTGCACCAAGTTTTTGGCGCCGTTGCCGGGGATCGTTCGAGTTTGGACAACTGACGGTCTATCTTGTTGCTTAGATTAGGAATATTTTATTTTTGTTGGTTTAGAGTCTTTTATTTGAGTTTAGTTTCATATTTTAAGTTTGGTGTCAATTGCATGCTTTTATTTTCTTTTAATTTTTCGAATTTGCATGATCCCTTTGTTTTGATCTAAAATTTCTAAGTTTGGTGTCATTTTGTTGTTTTTCTCTTTTCTCACTAAAATTCAAAAATCAAAAAAATATCCTTTCCTTATTTTACTCATAAATTTCAAAATTTTGCTTTAAATTAGTCAAATATTTTCAAAATCATATATTTTTTTAGTCAAGTCAAAATTTTAATTTTAAAAATTGATTTTTCTTCAAATCTTTTTCAAAAATCAAATCTTTTTAATTTCTTCAATCATATCTTTTTATTGCAATCATATCTTCTCAATCATATCTTTTTCAAAATAATTTTCAATCATATCTTCTTAATTGCTAATTCTAGAATCTTTTTAATTAATTAATTAAATTAGTTTTCAATTTGCTTTGATTTTATTTTCTTTTGGTTTTCTAATTTTTATTTTATTTTTCGTTTATTTTATTTTATTATTTTCGGTTACTTTTATTAAAAAAATAATAATATAAATATATATATAATATCCACATCATCTCCCTTTTTCCATCATGGACCTAAGTGGAATTGAGCAGTCGAGAAGGACTCTGGGGTCATATGCTAACCCCATCACAGCTGCATATGGGAGTAGCATCTGTATTCCTCCCATTAAAGCAAGCATCTTTGAGCTAAATCCTCAACTCATTATCATGGTGCAGCAAAATTGCCAGTATTCCGGTCTTCCACAGGAAGAACCTACTGAGTTTCTGGCACAGTTCTTACAAATTGCTGACACAGTACATGATAAAGAAGTGGATCAGGATGTCTACAGATTGTTACTATTTCCATTTGCTATAAAAGATCAAGCTAAGAGGTGGTTGAATAACCAACCCACAGCAAGCATAAAAACATGGAGACAATTATCAGACAAATTCCTGAATCAATTTTACCCTCCAAAAAGGATGACACAGCTAAGGCTGGACATCCAGGGCTTTAAACAAGAGGATAATGAATCCCTTTATAATGCCTGGGAGAGGTACAGAGGTATTCTAAGGAAATGCCCCTCTGAAATATTTTCAGAGTGGGTACAGTTAGACATCTTCTACTATGGGCTTACAGAAAAAGCTCAGATGTCTTTAGATCACTCAGCTGGTGGATCTATACACATGAGAAAGACGATTGAAGAGGCTCAAGAACTCATAGATACTATTGCTAGAAATCAACATTTGTACTCTAGCAGTGAGTCCTACATAAAGGAAGAGGCCAGGGCAGTAATTACTGATCCTAATCCTCAAGAACAGATTATTGAGCTTAATCAACAATTACTCCTTATGACAAAACAATTAGCAGAATTTAAAGAGATGCTCCAAGACACTAAAAATGCTAACAAGAATATGGAAGCACAATTGAATCAGACAA